>NC_091234.1:12507636-12691582 GCF_040958095.1 Procambarus clarkii
TGAGTAGTGTGGTAGTGATGGTGTTGGTGAGTAGTGTGGTAATGGTGTTGGTGAGTAGTGTGGTAGTGATGATGTTGGTGAGTAGTGTGGTAGTGATGATGTTGGTGAGTAGTGCGGTAGTGATGGTATTGGTGAATAGTGTGGTAGTGATAATAATGGTGAGTAGTGTGGTAGTGATGATGTTGGTGAGTAGTGTGGTAGTGATGATGTTGGTGAGTAGTGTGGTAGTGATGATGGTGAGTAGTGTGGTAGTGATGGTGTTGGTGAATAGTGTGGTAGTGATAATAATGGTGAGTAGTGTGGTAGTGATGATGTTGGTGAGTAGTGTGGTAGTGATGATGTTGGTGAGTAGTGTGGTAGTGATGATGGTGAGTAGTGTGGAAGTGATGGTGAGTAGTATTTTAGTGATGATGTTGGTGAGTAGTGTGGTAGTGATGGTGTTAGTGAGTAGTGTGGTAGTCAAGATGATGGTGAGTACTGTGGTAGTGATGTGGTTGGTGAGTAGTGTGGTAGTGATGGTGTTGGTGAGTAATGTGGTAGTGATAATAATGGTGAGTAGTGTGGTAGTGATGGTGTTGGTGAGTAGTGTGGTAGTGATGATGTTGGTGAGTAGTGTGGTAGTGATGATGACTGTGAGTAGTGTGATAGTGGTAGTGATGGTGTTGGTGAGTAGTGTGGTAGTGATGATGATGGTGAGTAGTGTGGTAGTGATGGTGTTGGTGAGTAGTGTGGTAGTGATATTAATGGTGAGTAGTGTGGTAGTGTTGGTGAGTAGTGTGGTAGTGATGGTGTTGGTGAGTAGTGTGGTAGTGATAATGTTGGTGAGTAGTGTGGTAGTGATGATGTTGGTGAGTAGTGTGGTAGTGATGATGTTGGTGACAAGTGTGGTAGTGATGATGTTGGTGAGTAGTGTGGTAGTGATGATGATGGTGAGTAGTGTGGTAGTGCTGATGATAGTGAGTAGTGTGGTAGTGATGATGATGGTGAGTTGTATTTTAGTGATGATGTTGGTGTGTAGTGTGGTAGTGATGGTGTTGGTGAGTAGTGTGGTAGTAAAGATGATGGTGAGTACTGATGGTGTTAGTGAGTAGTGTGGTAGTGATGGTGCTAGTGAGTAGTGTGGTAGTGATGTTGGTGAGTAGTGTGGTAGTGAAGGTGTTGGTGAGTGGTAGTGATGATGATGGTGAGTAGTGTGATATTGATTACGTTGGTGAGTAGTGTGGTAGTGATGATGATGGTGAGTAGTGTGGTAGTGATGATGGTGAGTTTTTGTGGTAGTGATGATGATGGTGAGTAGTGTAGTAGTGATGATGGTGAGTAGTGTGGTAGTGATGATGATGGTGAGTAGTGCGGTAGTGATGATGGTGAGTAGTGTGGTAGTGATGATGATTGTGAATAGTGTGGTAGTGATGATGGTGAGTAGTGTGGTTTTGATTACGTTGGTGAGTAGTGTGGTAGTGATGGTGAGTACTGTGGTAGTGATGATAGTTAGTAGTGTGGTAGTGATGATGATGATGAGTAGTGTGGTAGTTATGATAAAGAGTAGTGTGGTAGTTATGATAAAGAGTAGTGTGGTAGTGATGATGATTGTGAGTAGTGTGGTAGTGATGATGGTGAGTAGTGTGGTAGTGATGATGATGGTGAGTAGTGTGGTAGTGATAGTGTTGGTGAGTAGTGTAGTAGTGATAGTGTTGGTGAGTAGTGTGGTAGTGAAGATGATGGTGAGTAGTATTTTAGTGATGACGTTGGTGAGTAGTGTGGTAGTGATTGTGTTGGTGAGTAGTGTGGTAGTGAAGATGATGGTGAATACTGTGGTAGTGATGGTGTTGGTGAGTAGTGTGGTAGTGATATTGTTGGTAAGTAGTGTGGTAGTGATAATAATGGTGAGTAGTGTGGTATTGATTATGTTGGTGAGTAGTGTGGTAGTGATGATGATGGTGAGTAGTGTGGTAGTTATGATGGTGAGTAGTTGTGGTTGTGATGATGATGGTGAGTAGTGTGGTAGTGATGATGGTGAGTAGTGTGGTAGTGATGATGATTGTGAGTAGTGTGGTAGTGATGATGGTGAGTAGTGTGGTAGTGATGATGAAGGTGAGTAGTGTGGTAGTGATGGTGTTGGTGAGTAGTATAGTAGTGATGATGAGTAGTGTAGTAGTGATGGTGTTGGTGAGTAGTGTAGTAGTGAAGATGATGGTGAGTAGTATATTAGTGATGATGTTGGTGAGTAATGTGGTAGTGATGGTGTTGGTGAGTAGTGTGGTAGTGAAGATGATGGTGAGTTCTGTGGTAGTGATGGTGTTGGTGAGTAGTGTGGTAGTGATGGTGTTGGTGAGTAGTGTGGTAGTGATGGTGTTGGTGAGTAGTGTAGTAGTGATGGTGTTGGTGAGTAGTGTGGTAGTGAAGATGATGGTGAGTAGTATTTTAGTGATGACGTTGGTGAGTAGTGTGGTAGTGATTGTGTTGGTGAGTAGTGTGGTAGTGAAGATGATGGTGAATACTGTGGTAGTGATGGTGTTGGTGAGTAGTGTGGTAGTGCTGATGATAATGAGTAGTGTGGTAGTGATGATGATGGTGAGTAGTATTTTAGTGATAATGTTGGTGAGTAGTGTGGTAGTGATGGTGTTGGTGAGTAGTGTGGTAGTGAAGATTATGGTGAGTACTGTGGTAGTGATGGTGTTGGTGAGTAGTGTGGTAGTGATGGTGTTGGTGAGTAGTGTGGTAGTGATGTTGGTGAGTAGTGTGGTAGTGATGGTGTTGGTGAGTAGTGTAGTAGTGAAGATGATGGTGAGTACTGTGGTAATGATGTTGTTGGTGAGTAGTGTGGTAGTGATGGTGTTGGTGAATAGTGTGGTAGTGATAGTAATGGTGAGTAGTGTGGTAGTGATGGTGTTGGTGAGTAGTGTGGTAATGGTGTTGGTGAGTAGTGTGGTAGTGATGATGTTGGTGAGTAGTGTGGTAGTGATGATGTTGGTGAGTAGTGTGGTAGTGATGGTATTGGTGAATAGTGTGGTAGTGATAATAATGGTGAGTAGTGTGGTAGTGATGATGTTGGTGAGTAGTGTGGTAGTGATGATGTTGGTGAGTAGTGTGGTAGTGATGATGGTGAGTAGTGTGGTAGTGATGGTGTTGGTGAATAGTGTGGTAGTGATAATAATGGTGAGTAGTGTGGTAGTGATGATGTTGGTGAGTAGTGTGGTAGTGATGATGTTGGTGAGTAGTGTGGTAGTGATGATGGTGAGTAGTGTGGAAGTGATGATGATGGTGAGTAGTATTTTAGTGATGATGTTGGTGAGAAGTGTGGTAGTGATGGTGTTGGTGAGTAGTGTGGTAGTCAAGATGATGGTGAGTACTGTGGTAGTGATGTGGTTGGTGAGTAGTGTGGTAGTGATGGTGTTGGTGAGTAATATGGTAGTGATAATAATGGTGAGTAGTGTGGTAGTGATGGTGTTGGTGAGTAGTGTGGTAGTGATGATGTTGGTGAGTAGTGTGGTAGTGATGATGACTGTGAGTAGTGTGATAGTGGTAGTGATGGTGTTGGTGAGTAGTGTGGTAGTGATGATGATGGTGAGTAGTGTGGTAGTGATGGTGTTGGTGAGTAGTGTGGTAGTGATATTAATGGTGAGTAGTGTGGTAGTGTTGGTGAGTAGTGTGGTAGTGATGGTGTTGGTGAGTAGTGTGGTAGTGATAATGTTGGTGAGTAGTGTGGTAGTGATGATGTTGGTGAGTAGTGTGGTAGTGATGATGTTGGTGAGAAGTGTGGTAGTGATGATGTTGGTGAGTAGTGGTAGTGATGATGATGGTGAGTAGTGTGGTAGTGCTGATGATGGTGAGTAGTGTGGTAGTGATGATGATGGTGAGTTGTATTTTAGTGATGATGTTGGTGTGTAGTGTGGTAGTGATGGTGTTGGTGAGTAGTGTGGTAGTAAAGATGATGGTGAGTACTGATGGTGTTAGTGAGTAGTGTGGTAGTGATGGTGCTAGTGAGTAGTGTGGTAGTGATGTTGGTGAGTAGTGTGGTAGTGAAGGTGTTGGTGAGTGGTGTGGTAGTGATGATGATGGTGAGTAGTGTGATATTGATTACGTTGGTGAGTAGTGTGGTAGTGATGATGATGGTGAGTAGTGTGGTAGTGATGATGGTGAGTTTTTGTGGTAGTGATGATGATGGTGAGTAGTGTAGTAGTGATGATGGTGAGTAGTGTGGTAGTGATGATGATGGTGAGTAGTGTGGTAGTGATGATGGTGAGTAGTGTGGTAGTGATGATGATTGTGAATAGTGTGGTAGTGATGATGGTGAGTAGTGTGGTATTGATTACGTTGGTGAGTAGTGTGGTGGTGATGGTGAGTACTGTGGTAGTGATGATAGTGAGTAGTGTGGTAGTGATGATGATGATGAGTAGTGTGGTAGTTATGATAAAGAGTAGTGTGGTAGTTATGATAAAGAGTAGTGTGGTAGTGATGATGATTGTGAGTAGTGTGGTAGTGATGATGGTGAGTAGTGTGGTAGTGATGATGATGGTGAGTAGTGTGGTAGTGATAGTGTTGGTGAGTAGTGTAGTAGTGATAGTGTTGGTGAGTAGTGTGGTAGTGAAGATGATGGTGAGTAGTATTTTAGTGATGACGTTGGTGAGTAGTGTGGTAGTGATTGTGTTGGTGAGTAGTGTGGTAGTGAAGATGATGGTGAATACTGTGGTAGTGATGGTGTTGGTGAGTAGTGTGGTAGTGATGGTGTTGGTAAGTAGTGTGGTAGTGATAATAATGGTGAGTAGTGTGGTATTGATTATGTTGGTGAGTAGTGTGGTAGTGATGATGATGGTGAGTAGTGTGGTAGTTATGATGGTGAGTAGTTGTGGTTGTGATGATGATGGTGAGTAGTGTGGTAGTGATGATGGTGAGTAGTGTGGTAGTGATGATGATTGTGAGTAGTGTGGTAGTGATGATGGTGAGTAGTGTGGTAGTGATGATGATGGTGAGTAGTGTGGTAGTGATGGTGTTGGTGAGTAGTATAGTAGTGATGATGAGTAGTGTAGTAGTGATGGTGTTGGTGAGTAGTGTAGTAGTGAAGATGATGGTGAGTAATGTGGTAGTGATGGTGTTGGTGAGTAGTGTGGTAGTGAAGATGATGGTGAGTTCTGTGGTAGTGATGGTGTTGGTGAGTAGTGTGGTAGTGATGGTGTTGGTGAATAGTGTGGTAGTGATAATAATGGTGAGTAGTGTGGTTGTGATAGTGTTGGTGAGTAGTGTGGTAGTGATGGTGTTGGTGAGTAGTGTGGTAGTGATGATGTTGGTGCGTAGTGTGGTAGTGATAATAATGGTGAGTAGTGTGGTATTGATTATGTTGGTGAGTAGTGTGGTAGTGATGATGATGGTGAGTAGTGTGGTAGTTATGATGGTGAGTGGTTGTGATGATGATGGTGAGTAGTGTGGTAGTGATGATGGTGAGTAGTGTGGTAGTGATGATGATTGTAAGTAGTGTGGTAGTGATGATGGTGAGTAGTGTGGTAGTGATGATGTTGGTGAGTAGTGTGGTAGTGATAGTGTTGGTGAGTAGTGTAGTAGTGATAGTGTTGGTGAGTAGTGTGGTAGTGAAGATGATGGTGAGTAGTATTTTAGTGATGACCTTGGTGAGTAGTGTGGTAGTGATTGTGTTGGTGAGTAGTGTGGTAGTGAAGATGATGGTGAATACTGTGGTAGTGATGGTGTTGGTGAGTAGTGTGGTAGTGATGATGTTGGTGAGTAGTGTGGTAGTGATAATAATGGTGAGTAGTGTGGTAGTGATAATAATGGTGAGTAGTGTGTTATTGATTATGTTGGTGAGTAGTGTGGTAGTGATGATGATGGAGAGTAGTGTGGTAGTGATGATGGTGAGTAGTTGTGGTAGTGATGGTGTTGGTGAGTAGTGTGGTAGTGATGGTGTTGGTGAGTAGTGTGGTAGTGATAATAATGGTGAGTATTGTGGTATTGATTATGTTGGTGAGTAGTGTGGTAGTGTTGATGATGGAGAGTAGTGTGGTAGTGATGATGGTGAGTAGTTGTGGTAGTGATGATGATGGTGAGTAGTGTGGTAGTGATGATGGTGAGTAGTGTGGTAGTGATGATGATTGTGAGTAGTGTGGTAGTGATGATGGTGAGTAGTGTGGTATTGATTACGTTGGTGAGTAGTGTGGTAGTGATGGTGAGTACTGTGGTAGTGATGATAGTGAGTAGTGTGGTAGTGATGATGATGATGAGTAGTGTGGTAGTTATGATAAAGAGTAGTGTGGTAGTTATGATAAAGAGTAGTGTGGTAGTGATGATGATTGTGAGTAGTGTGGTAGTGATGATGATGGTGAGTAGTGTGGTAGTGATGATGGTGAGTTTTTGTGGTAGTGATGATGATGGTGAGTAGTGTAGTAGTGATGATGGTGAGTAGTGTGGTAGTGATGATGATGGTGAGTAGTGTGGTAGTGATGATGGTGAGTAGTGTGGTAGTGATGATGATTGTGAATAGTGTGGTAGTGATGATGGTGAGTAGTGTGGTATTGATTACGTTGGTGAGTAGTGTGGTAGTGATGGTGAGTACTGTGGTAGTGATGATAGTGAGTAGTGTGGTAGTGATGATGATGATGAGTAGTGTGGTTGTTATGATAAAGAGTAGTGTGGTAGTTATGATAAAGAGTAGTGTGGTAGTGATGATGATTGTGAGTAGTGTGGTAGTGATGATGGTGAGTAGTGTGGTAGTGATGATGATGGTGAGTAGTGTGGTAGTGATAGTGTTGGTGAGTAGTGTAGTAGTGATAGTGTTGGTGAGTAGTGTGGTAGTGAAGATGATGGTGAGTAGTATTTTAGTGATGACGTTGGTGAGTAGTGTGGTAGTGATTGTGTTGGTGAGTAGTGTGGTAGTGAAGATGATGGTGAATACTGTGGTAGTGATGGTGTTGGTGAGTAGTGTGGTAGTGATGGTGTTGGTAGGTAGTGTGGTAGTGATAATAATGGTGAGTAGTGTGGTATTGATTATGTTGGTGAGTAGTGTGGTAGTGATGATGATGGTGAGTAGTGTGGTAGTTATGATGGTGAGTAGTTGTGGTTGTGATGATGATGGTGAGTAGTGTGGTAGTGATGATGGTGAGTAGTGTGGTAGTGATGATGATTGTGAGTAGTGTGGTAGTGATGATGGTGAGTAGTGTGGTAGTGATGATGATGGTGAGTAGTGTGGTAGTGATGGTGTTGGTGAGTAGTATAGTAGTGATGATGAGTAGTGTAGTAGTGATGGTGTTGGTGAGTAGTGTAGTAGTGAAGATGATGGTGAGTAATGTGGTAGTGATGGTGTTGGTGAGTAGTGTGGTAGTGAAGATGATGGTGAGTTCTGTGGTAGTGATGGTGTTGGTGAGTAGTGTGGTAGTGATGGTGTTGGTGAATAGTGTGGTAGTGATAATAATGGTGAGTAGTGTGGTTGTGATAGTGTTGGTGAGTAGTGTGGTAGTGATGGTGTTGGTGAGTAGTGTGGTAGTGATGATGTTGGTGCGTAGTGTGGTAGTGATAATAATGGTGAGTAGTGTGGTATTGATTATGTTGGTGAGTAGTGTGGTAGTGATGATGATGGTGAGTAGTGTGGTAGTTATGATGGTGAGTGGTTGTGATGATGATGGTGAGTAGTGTGGTAGTGATGATGGTGAGTAGTGTGGTAGTGATGATGATTGTGAGTAGTGTGGTAGTGATGATGGTGAGTAGTGTGGTAGTGATGATGTTGGTGAGTAGTGTGGTAGTGATAGTGTTGGTGAGTAGTGTAGTAGTGATAGTGTTGGTGAGTAGTGTGGTAGTGAAGATGATGGTGAGTAGTATTTTAGTGATGACCTTGGTGAGTAGTGTGGTAGTGATTGTGTTGGTGAGTAGTGTGGTAGTGAAGATGATGGTGAATACTGTGGTAGTGATGGTGTTGGTGAGTAGTGTGGTAGTGATGGTGTTGGTGAGTAGTGTGGTAGTGATAATAATGGTGAGTAGTGTGGTAGTGATAATAATGGTGAGTAGTGTGTTATTGATTATGTTGGTGAGTAGTGTGGTAGTGATGATGATGGAGAGTAGTGTGGTAGTGATGATGGTGAGTAGTTGTGGTAGTGATGGTGTTGGTGAGTAGTGTGGTAGTGATGGTGTTGGTGAGTAGTGTGGTAGTGATAATAATGGTGAGTAGTGTGGTATTGATTATGTTGGTGAGTAGTGTTGATGATGGAGAGTAGTGTGGTAGTGATGATGGTGAGTAGTTGTGGTAGTGATGATGATGGTGAGTAGTGTGGTAGTGATGATGGTGAGTAGTGTGGTAGTGATGATGATTGTGAGTAGTGTGGTAGTGATGATGGTGAGTAGTGTGGTAGTGATGATGATGGTGAGTAGTGTAGTAGTGATGATGGTGAGTAGTGTGGTAGTGATGATGATGGTGAGTAGTGTGGTAGTGATGATGATTGTGAATAGTGTGGTAGTGATGATGGTGAGTAGTGTGGTATTGATTACGTTGGTGAGTAGTGTGGTGGTGATGGTGAGTACTGTGGTAGTGATGATAGTGAGTAGTGTGGTAGTGATGATGATGAGTAGTGTGGTAGTTATGATAAAGAGTAGTGTGGTAGTGATGATGATTGTGAGTAGTGTGGTAGTGATGATAGTGAGTAGTGTGGTAGTGATGATGATGGTGAGTAGTGTGGTAGTTATAGTGTTGGTGAGTAGTGTAGTATTGATGGTGTTGGTGAGTAGTGTGGTAGTGAAGATGATGGTGAGTAGTCTTTTAGTGATGACGTTGGTGTGTAGTGTGGTAGTGATTGTGTTGGTGAGTAGTGTGGTAGTGAAGATGATGGTGAATACTGTGGTAGTGATGGTGTTGGTGAGTAGTGTGGTAGTGATGGTGTTGGTGAGTAGTGTGGTAGTGATAATAATAGTGAGTAGTGTGGTATTGATTATGTTGGTGAGTAGTGTGGTAGTGAAGATGATGGAGAGTAGTGTGGTAGTGATGATGGTGAGTAGTTGTGGTAGTGATGATGATGGTGAGTAGTTTGGTAGTGATGATGGTGAGTAGTGTGGTAGTGATGATGATTGTGAGTAGTGTGGTAGTGATGATGGTGAGTAGTGTGGTAGTGATGATGATGGTGAGTAGTGTGGTAGTGATGGTGTTGGTGAGTAGTATAGTAGTGATGATGAGTAGTGTGGTAGTGATGGTGTTGGTGAGTAGTGTGGTAGTGATGATGTTGGTGCGTAGTGTGGTAGTGATGATGTTGGTGAGTAGTGTGGTAGTGATGATGTTGGTGAGTAGTGTGGTAGTGATGATGTTGGTGAGTAGTGTGGTAGTGATGATGGTGAGCAGTGTGGTAGTGATGATGATGGTGAGTAGTATTTTAGTGATGATGTTGGTGAGTAGTGTGGTAGTGATGGTGTTGGTGAGTAGTGTGGTAGTGAAGATGATGGTGAGTACTGTGGTAGTGATGTGGTTGGTGAGTAGTGTGGTAGTGATGATGTTGGTGAGTAATGTGGTAGTGATAATAATGGTGAGTAGTGTGGTAGTGATGATGATGGTGAGTAGTGTGGTATTGATTATGTTGGAGAGTAGTGTGGTAGTGATGATGATGCTGAGTAGTTTTGTAGTGATGATAGTGAGTAGTGTGGTAGTGATGGTGAGTAGTGTGGTAGTGATGATGATGGTGTGGTAGTGATGGTGTTGGTGAGTAGTGTAGTAGTGATGGTGTTGGTGAGTAGTGTGGTAGTCAAGATGATGGTGAGTAGTATTTTAGTGATGATGTTGGTGAGTAGTGTGGTAGTGATGGTGTTATTGAGTAGTGTGGTATTGAAGATGATGGTGAGTACTTTGGTACTGATGGTGTTGGTGAGTAGTGTGGTAGTGATATTAATGGTGAGTAGTGTGGTAGTGATGGTGTTGGTGAGTAGCGTGGTAGTGATGGTGTTGGTGAGTAGTGTGGTAGTGAAGATGTTGGTGTGTAGTGTAGTAGTGATGATGTTGGTGAGTAGTGTGGTAGTGATGATGTTGGTGAGTAGTGTGATAGTGATGATGATGGAGAGTAGTGTGGTAGTGATGATGGTGAGTAGTGTGGTAGTGATGATGATGGTGAGTAGTATTTTAGTGATGATGTTGGTGAGTAGTGATGGTGTTGGTGAGTAGTGTGGTAGTGAAGATGATGGTGAGTACTGTGGTAGTGATGTGGTTGGTGAGTACTGTGGTAGTGATGGTGTTGGTGAGTAATGTGGTAGTGATAATAATGGTGAGTAGTGTGGTAGTGATGGTGTTGGTAAGTAGTGTGATAGTGATGATGTTGGTGAGTAGTGTGGTAGTGATGATGATTGTGAGTAGTGTGGTAGTAGTAGTGATGGTGTTGGTGAGTAGTGTGGTAGTGATGATGATGGTGAGTAGTGTGGTATTGATTATGTTGGAGAGTAGTGTGGTAGTGATAACAATGATGAGTAGTGTGGTAGTGAGAGTGTTGGTGAGTAGTGTGGTAGTGATGGTGTTGGTGAGTAGTGTGGTAGTGATGATGTTAGTGAGTAGTGTGGTAGTGATGATGTTGGTGAGTAGTGTGGTAGTGATGATGGTGAGCAGTGTGGTAGTGATGATGATGGTGAGTAGTATTTTAGTGATGATGTTGGTGAGTAGTGTGGTAGTGATGGTGTTGGTGAGTAGTGTGGTAGTGAAGATGATGGTGAGTACTGTGGTAGTGATGTGGTTGGAGAGTAGTGTGGTAGTGATGATGTTGGTGAGTAGTGTGGTATTGATTATGTTGGAGAGTAGTGTGGTAGTGATGATGATGGTGAGTACTGTGGTAGTGATAATAATGGTGAGTAGTGTGGTAGTGATGATGATGGTGAGTAGTGTGGTATTGATTATGTTGGAGAGTAGTGTGGTAGTGATGATGATGCTGAGTAGTGTTGTAGTGATGATAGTGAGTAGTGTGGTAGTGATGGTGATGGTGAGTAGTGTGGTAGTGATGATGATGGTGTGGTAGTGATGGTGTTGGTGGGTAGTGTAGTAGTGATGGTGTTGGTGAGTAGTGTGGTAGTCAAGAAGATGGTGAGTAGTATTTTAGTGATGATGTTGGTGAGTAGTGTGGTAGTGATGGTGTTATTGAGTAGTGTGGTAGTGAAGATGATGGTGAGTACTTTGGTACTGATGGTGTTGGTGAGTAGTGTGGTAGTGATATTAATGGTGAGTAGTGTGGTAGTGATGGTATTGGTGAGTAGCGTGGTAGTGATGGTGTTGGTGAGAAGTGTGGTAGTGATGATGTTGGTGAGTAGTGTGGTAGTGATGATGTTGGTGAGTAGTGTGGTATTGATGATGTTGGTGAGAATTGTGGTAGTGATGATGTTGGTGAGTAGTGTGGTAGTGATGATGATGGTGAGTAGTATTTCAGTGATGATGTTGGTGAGTAGTGTGGTAGTGATGGTGTTGGTGATTAGTGTGGTAGTAAAGATGATGGTGAGTACTGATTGTGTTAGTGAGTAGTGTGGTAGTGATGGTGTTAGTGAGTAGTGTGGTAGTGATGTTGGTGAGTAGTGTGGTAGTGATGATGGTGAGTAGTTGTGGTAGTGATGATGATGGTGAGTAGTGTAGTAGTGACGATGGTGAGTAGTGTGGTAGTGATTATAATGGTGAGTAGTGTGGTAGTGATGATGGTGAGTAGTGTGGTAGTGATGATTGTGAGTAGTGTGGTAGTGATGATGGCGAGTAGTGTGGTAGTGATGATGGTGAGTAGTGTGATATTGATTATGTTGGTGAGTAGTGTGGTAGTGATGATGATGGTGAGTAGTGTGGTACTGATGATGGTGAGTATTTGTGGTAGTGATGATGATGGTGTGTAGTGTAGTAGTGATGATGGTGAGTAGTGTGGTAGTGATGATGATGGTGAGTAGTGTGGTAGTGATGATGGTGAGTAGTGTGGTAGTGATGATGATTGTGAATAGTGTGGTAGTGATGATGGTGAGTAGTGTGGTATTGATTACGTTGGTGAGTAGTGTGGTGGTGATGGTGAGTACTGTGGTAGTGATGATAGTGAGTAGTGTGGTAGTGATGATGATGAGTAGTGTGGTAGTTATGATAAAGAGTAGTGTGGCAGTGATGATGATTGTGAGTAGTGTGGTAGTGATGATAGTGAGTAGTGTGGTAGTGATGATGATGGTGAGTAGTGTGGTAGTGATAGTGTTGGTGAGTAGTGTAGTATTGATGGTGTTGGTGAGTAGTGTGGTAGTGAAGATGATGGTGAGTAGTCTTTTAGTGATGACGTTGGTGAGTAGTGTGGTAGTGATTGTGTTGGTGAGTAGTGTGGTAGTGAAGATGATAGTGAATACTGTGGTAGTGATGGTGTTGGTGAGTAGTGTGGCAGTGATGGTGTTGGTGAGTAATGTGGTAGTGATAATAATGGTGAGTAGTGTGGTATTGATTATGTTGGTGAGTAGTGTGGTAGTGAAGATGATGGAGAGTAGTGTGGTAGTGATGATGGTGAGTAGTTGTGGTAGTGATGATGATGGTGAGTAGTGTGGTAGTGATGATGGTGAGTAGTGTGGTAGTGATGATGATTGTGAGTAGTGTGGTAGTGATGATGGTGAGTAGTGTGGTAGTGATGATGATGGTGAGTAGTGTGGTAGTGATGGTGTTTGTGAGCAATATAGTAGTGATGATGAGTAGTGTAGTAGTGATGGTGTTGGTGAGTAGTGTAGTAGTGAAGATGATGGTGAGTAGTATATTAGTGATGATGTTGGTGAGTAGTGTGGTAGTGACGGTGTTGGTGAGTAGTGTGGTAGTGATGGTGTTGGTGAATAGTGTGGTAGTGATAATAATGGTGAGTAGTGTGGTAGTGATAGTGTTGGTGAGTAGTGTGGTAGTGATGGTGTTGGTGAGTAGTGTGGTAGTGATGGTGTTGGTGAGTAGTGTGGTAGTGAAGATGTTGGTGTGTACTGTAGTAGTGATGATGTTGGTGAGTAGTGTGGTAGTGATGATGTTGGTGAGTAGTGTTGTAGTGATGATTTTGGTGAGTAGTGTGGTAGTGATGATGGTGAGTAGTGTGGTAGTGATGATGGCGAGTAGTATTTTAGTGATGATGTTGGTGAGTAGTGTGGTAGTGATGGTGTTGGTGAGTAGTGTGGTAGTGAAGATGATGGTGAGTACTGTGGTAGTGATGTGGTTGGTGAGTAGTGTGGTAGTGATGGTGTTGGTGACTAATGTGGTAGTGATAATAATGGTGAGTAGTGTGGTAGTGATGGTGTTGGTAAGTAGTGTGGTAGTGATGATGTTGGTGAGTAGTGTGGTAGTGATGATGATTGTGAGTAGTGTGGTAGTGGTAGTGATGGTGTTGGTGAGTAGTGTGGTAGTGATGATGATGGTGAGTAGTGTGGTATTGATTATGTTGGAGAGTAGTGTGGTAGTTATGATGCTGAGTAGTGTTGTAGTGATGATAGTGAGTAGTGTGGTAGTGATGGTGAGTAGTGTGGTAGTGATGATGATGGTGTGGTAGTGATGGTGTTGGTGAGTAGTGTAGTAGTGATGGTGTTGGTGAGTAGTGTGGTAGTCAAGATGATAGTGAGTAGTATTTTAATGATGATGTTGGGGAGTAGTGTGGTAGTGATGGTGTTATTGAGTAGTGTGGTAGTGAAGATGATGGTGAGTACTTTGGTACTGATGGTGTTGGTGAGTAGTATGGTAGTGATATTAATGGTGAGTAGTGTGGTAGTGATTTTGTTGGTGAGTAGTGTGGTAGTGATGGTGTTGGTGAGTAGTGTGGTAGTGATGATGTTGGTGAGTAGTGTGGTAGTGATGATGTTGGTGAGTAGTGTGGTAGTGATGATGATGGTGAGTAGTGTGGTATTGATTATGTTGGAGAGTAGTGTGGTAGTGATGATGATGCTGAGTAGTGTTGTAGTGATGAGAGTGAGTAGTGTGGTAGTGATGGTGAGTAGTGTGGTAGTGATGATGATGGTGTGGTAGTGATGGTGTTGGTGAGTAGTGTAGTAGTGATGGTGTTGGTGAGTAGTGTGGTAGTGATGGTGTTATTGAGTAGTGTGGTATTGAAGATGATGGTGAGTACTTTGGTACTGATGGTGTTGGTGAGTAGTGTGGTAGTGATATTAATGGTGAGTAGTGTGGTAGTGATGGTGTTGGTGAGTAGCGTGGTAGTGATGGTGTTGGTGAGTAGTGTGGTAGTGAAGATGTTGGTGTGTAGTGTAGTAGTGATGATGTTGGTGAGTAGTGTGGTAGTGATGATGTTGGTGAGTAGTGTGATAGTGATGATGATGGAGAGTAGTGTGGTAGTGATGATGGTGAGTAGTGTGGTAGTGATGATGATGGTGAGTAGTATTTTAGTGATGATGTTGGTGAGTAGTGTGGTAGTGATGGTGTTGGTGAGTAGTGTGGTAGTGAAGATGATGGTGAGTACTGTGGTAGTGATGTGGTTGGTGAGTACTGTGGTAGTGATGGTGTTGGTGAGTAATGTGGTAGTGATAATAATGGTGAGAAGTGTGGTAGTGATGGTGTTGGTAAGTAGTGTGGTAGTGATGATATTGGTGAGTAGTGTGGTAGTGATGATGATTGTGAGTAGTGTGGTAGTAGTAGTGATGGTGTTGGTGAGTAGTGTGGTAGAGATGATGATGGTGAGTAGTGTGGTATTGATTATGTTGGAGAGTAGTGTGGTAGTGATAACAATGGTGAGTAGTGTGGTAGAGTGTTGGTGAGTAGTGTGGTAGTGATGGTGTTGGTGAGTAGTGTGGTAGTGATGATGTTGGTGCGTAGTGTGGTAGTGATGATGTTGGTGAGTAGTATGGTAGTGATGATGTTGGTGAGTAGTGTGGTAGTGATGATGGTGAGCAGTGTGGTAGTGATGATGATGGTGAGTAGTATTTTAGTGATGATGTTGGTGAGTAGTGTGGTAGTGATGGTGTTGGTGAGTAGTGTGGTAGTGAAGATGATGGTGAGTACTGTGGTAGTGATGTGGTTGGTGAGTAGTGTGGTAGTGATGATGTTGGTGAGTAGTGTGGTATTGATTATGTTGCAGAGTAGTGTGGTAGTGATGATGATGGTGAGTACTGTGGTAGTGATAATAATGGTGAGTAGTGTGGTAGTGATGATGATGGTGAGTAGTGTGGTATTGATTATGTTGGAGAGTAGTGTGGTAGTAATGATGATGCTGAGTAGTGTTGTAGTGATGATAGTGAGTAGTGTGGTAGTGATGGTGATGGTGAGTAGTGTGGTAGTGATGATGATGGTGTGGTAGTGATGGTGTTGGTGGGTAGTGTAGTAGTGATGGTGTTGGTGAGTAGTGTGGTAGTCAAGAAGATGGTGAGTAGTATTTTAGTGATGATGTTGGTGAGTAGTGTGGTAGTGATGGTGTTATTGAGTAGTGTGGTAGTGAAGATGATGGTGAGTACTTTGGTACTGATGGTGTTGGTGAGTAGTGTGGTAGTGATATTAATAGGGAGTAGTGTGGTAGTGATGGTATTGGTGAGTAGCGTGGTAGTGATGGTGTTGGTGAGAAGTGAGGTAGTGATGATGTTGGTGAGTAGTGTGGTAGTGATGATGTTGGTGAGTAGTGTGGTATTGATGATGTTGGTGAGAATTGTGGTAGTGATGATGTTGGTGAGTAGTGTGGTAGTGCTGATGATGTTGAGTAGTGTGGTAGTGATGATGATGGTGAGTAGTATTTCAGTGATGATGTTGGTGAGTAGTGTGGTAGTGATGGTGTTGGTGATTAGTGTGGTAGTAAAGATGATGGTGAGTACTGATTGTGTTAGTGAGTAGTGTGGTAGTGATGTTGGTGAGTAGTGTGGTAGTGATGATGGTGAGTAGTTGTGGTAGTGATGATGATGGTGAGTAGTGTAGTAGTGACGATGTTGAGTAGTGTGGTAGTGATTATAATGGTGAGTAGTGTGGTAGTGATGATGGTGAGTAGTGTGGTAGTGATGATTGTGAGTAGTGTGGTAGTGATGATGGTGAGTAGTGTGGTAGTGATGATGGTGAGTAGTGTGATATTGATTATGTTGGTGAGTAGTGTGGTAGTGATGATGATGGTGAGTAGTGTGGTAGTGATGATGGTGAGTATTTGTGGTAGTGATGATGATGGTGTGTAGTGTAGTAGTGATGATGGTGAGTAGTGTGGTAGTGATGATGATGGTGAGTAGTGTGGTAGTGATGATGGTGAGTAGTGTGGTAGTGATGATGATTGTGAATAGTGTGGTAGTGATGATGGTGAGTAGTGTGGTATTGATTACGTTGGTGAGTAGTGTGGTGGTGATGGTGAGTACTGTGGTAGTGATGATAGTGAGTAGTGTGGTAGTGATGATGATGAGTAGTGTGGTAGATATGATAAAGAGTAGTGTGGCAGTGATGATGATTGTGAGTAGTGTGGAAGTGATGATAGTGAGTAGTGTGGTAGTGATGATGATGGTGAGTAGTGTGGTTGTGATAGTGTTGGTGAGTAGTGTAGTATTGATGGTGTTGGTGAGTAGTGTGGTAGTGAAGATGATGGTGAGTAGTCTTTTAGTGATGACGTTGGTGAGTAGTGTGGTAGTGATTGTGTTGGTGAGTAGTGTGGTAGTGAAGATGATAGTGAATACTGTGGTAGTAATGGTGTTGGTGAGTAGTGTGGTAGTGATGGTGTTGGTGAATAGTGTGGTAGTAATAATAATGGTGAGTAGTGTGGTAGTGATTGTGTTGGTGAGTAGTGTGGTAGTGATGGTGTTGGTGAGTAGTGTGGTAGTGATGGTGTTGGTGAGTAGTGTGGTAGTGATGATGTTGGTGCGTAGTGTGGTAGTGATGATGTTGGTGAGTAGTATGGTAGTGATGATGTTGGTGAGTAGTGTGGTAGTGATGATGGTGAGCAGTGTGGTAGTGATGATGATGGTGAGTAGTATTTTAGTGATGATGTTGGTGAGTAGTGTGGTAGTGATGGTGTTGGTGAGTAGTGTGGTAGTGAAGATGATGGTGAGTACTGTGGTAGTGATGTGGTTGGTGAGTAGTGTGGTAGTGATGATGTTGGTGAGTAGTGTGGTATTGATTATGTTGCAGAGTAGTGTGGTAGTGATGATGATGGTGAGTACTGTGGTAGTGATAATAATGGTGAGTAGTGTGGTAGTGATGATGATGGTGAGTAGTGTGGTATTGATTATGTTGGAGAGTAGTGTGGTAGTAATGATGATGCTGAGTAGTGTTGTAGTGATGATAGTGAGTAGTGTGGTAGTGATGGTGATGGTGAGTAGTGTGGTAGTGATGATGATGGTGTGGTAGTGATGGTGTTGGTGGGTAGTGTAGTAGTGATGGTGTTGGTGAGTAGTGTGGTAGTCAAGAAGATGGTGAGTAGTATTTTAGTGATGATGTTGGTGAGTAGTGTGGTAGTGATGGTGTTATTGAGTAGTGTGGTAGTGAAGATGATGGTGAGTACTTTGGTACTGATGGTGTTGGTGAGTAGTGTGGTAGTGATATTAATAGGGAGTAGTGTGGTAGTGATGGTATTGGTGAGTAGCGTGGTAGTGATGGTGTTGGTGAGAAGTGAGGTAGTGATGATGTTGGTGAGTAGTGTGGTAGTGATGATGTTGGTGAGTAGTGTGGTATTGATGATGTTGGTGAGAATTGTGGTAGTGATGATGTTGGTGAGTAGTGTGGTAGTGCTGATGATGTTGAGTAGTGTGGTAGTGATGATGATGGTGAGTAGTATTTCAGTGATGATGTTGGTGAGTAGTGTGGTAGTGATGGTGTTGGTGATTAGTGTGGTAGTAAAGATGATGGTGAGTACTGATTGTGTTAGTGAGTAGTGTGGTAGTGATGGTGTTAGTGAGTAGTGTGGTAGTGATGTTGGTGAGTAGTGTGGTAGTGATGATGGTGAGTAGTTGTGGTAGTGATGATGATGGTGAGTAGTGTAGTAGTGACGATGGTGAGTAGTGTGGTAGTGATTATAATGGTGAGTAGTGTGGTAGTGATGATGGTGAGTAGTGTGGTAGTGATGATTGTGAGTAGTGTGGTAGTGATGATGGTGAGTAGTGTGGTAGTGATGATGGTGAGTAGTGTGATATTGATTATGTTGGTGAGTAGTGTGGTAGTGATGATGATGGTGAGTAGTGTGGTAGTGATGATGGTGAGTATTTGTGGTAGTGATGATGATGGTGTGTAGTGTAGTAGTGATGATGGTGAGTAGTGTGGTAGTGATGATGATGGTGAGTAGTGTGGTAGTGATGATGGTGAGTAGTGTGGTAGTGATGATGATTGTGAATAGTGTGGTAGTGATGATGGTGAGTAGTGTGGTATTGATTACGTTGGTGAGTAGTGTGGTGGTGATGGTGAGTACTGTGGTAGTGATGATAGTGAGTAGTGTGGTAGTGATGATGATGAGTAGTGTGGTAGATATGATAAAGAGTAGTGTGGCAGTGATGATGATTGTGAGTAGTGTGGAAGTGATGATAGTGAGTAGTGTGGTAGTGATGATGATGGTGAGTAGTGTGGTTGTGATAGTGTTGGTGAGTAGTGTAGTATTGATGGTGTTGGTGAGTAGTGTGGTAGTGAA
This sequence comes from Procambarus clarkii, assembly GCF_040958095.1. NCBI lineage: Eukaryota > Metazoa > Arthropoda > Malacostraca > Decapoda > Cambaridae > Procambarus > Procambarus clarkii. The sequence goes on from NC_091234.1 coordinate 12,526,140, forward strand.
GATGATGGTGAGTAGTCTTTTAGTGATGACGTTGGTGAGTAGTGTGGTAGTGATTGTGTTGGTGAGTAGTGTGGTAGTGAAGATGATAGTGAATACTGTGGTAGTAATGGTGTTGGTGAGTAGTGTGGTAGTGATGGTGTTGGTGAATAGTGTGGTAGTAATAATAATGGTGAGTAGTGTGGTAGTGATTGTGTTGGTGAGTAGTGTGGTAGTGATGGTGTTGGTGAGTAGTGTGGTAGTGATGGTGTTGGTGAGTAGTGTGGTAGTGAAGATGTTGGTGTGTAGTGTAGTAGTGATGATGTTGGTGAGTAGTGTGGTAGTGATGATGTTGGTGAGTAGTGTGGTAGTGATGATTTTGGTGAGTAGTGTGGTAGTGATGATGGTGAGTAGTGTGGTAGTGATGATGGCGAGTAGTATTTTAGTGATGATGTTGGTGAGTAGTGTGGTAGTGATGGTGTTGGTGAGTAGTGTGGTAGTGAAGATGATGGTGAGTACTGTGGTAGTGATGTGGTTGGTGAGTAGTGTGGTAGTGATGGTGTTGGTGACTAATGTGGTAGTGATAATAATGGTGAGTAGTGTGGTAGTGATGGTGTTGGTAAGTAGTGTGGTAGTGATGATGTTGGTGAGTAGTGTGGTAGTGATGATGATTGTGAGTAGTGTGGTAGTGGTAGTGTTGGTGTTGGTGAGTAGTGTGGTAGTGATGATGATGGTGAGTAGTGTGGTATTGATTATGTTGGAGAGTAGTGTGGTAGTGATGATGCTGAGTAGTGTTGTAGTGATGATAGTGAGTAGTGTGGTAGTGATGGTGAGTAGTGTGGTAGTGATGATGATGGTGTGGTAGTGATGGTGTTGGTGAGTAGTGTAGTAGTGATGGTGTTGGTGAGTAGTGTGGTAGTCAAGATGATGGTGAGTAGTATTTTAATGATGATGTTGGTGAGTAGTGTGGTAGTGATGGTGTTATTGAGTAGTGTGGTAGTGAAGATGATGGTGAGTACTTTGGTACTGAAGGTGTTGATGAGTAATGTGGTAGTGATATTAATGGTGAGTAGTGTGGTAGTGATTTTGTTGGTGAGTAGTGTGGTAGTGATGGTGTTGGTGAGTAGTGTGGTAGTGATGAAGTTGGTGAGTAGTGTGGTAGTGATGATGTTGGTGAGTAGTGTGGTAGTGATGATGATGGTGAGTAATGTGGTATTGATTATGTTGGAGAGTAGTGTGGTAGTGATGATGATGCTGAGTAGTGTTGTAGTGATGATAGTGAGTAGTGTGGTAGTGATGGTGATGGTGAGTAGTGTGGTAGTGATGATGATGGTGTGGTAGTGATGGTGTTGGTGAGTAGTGTAGTAGTGATGGTGTTGGTGAGTAGTGTGGTAGTGATGGTGTTATTGAGTAGTGTGGTATTGAAGATGATGGTGAGTACTTTGGTACTGATGGTGTTGGTGAGTAGTGTGGTAGTGATATTAATGGTGAGTAGTGTGGTAGTGATGGTGTTGGTGAGTAGCGTGGTAGTGATGGTGTTGGTGAGTAGTGTGGTAGTGAAGATGTTGGTGTGTAGTGTAGTAGTGATGACGTTGGTGAGTAGTGTGGTAGTGATGATGTTGGTGAGTAGTGTGATAGTGATGATGATGGAGAGTAGTGTGGTAGTGATGATGGTGAGTAGTGTGGTAGTGATGATGATGGTGAGTAGTATTTTAGTGATGATGTTGGTGAGTAGTGTGGTAGTGATGGTGTTGGTGAGTAGTGTGGTAGTGAAGATGATGGTGAGTACTGTGGTAGTGATGTGGTTGGTGAGTACTGTGGTAGTGATGGTGTTGGTGAGTAATGTGGTAGTGATAATAATGGTGAGAAGTGTGGTAGTGATGGTGTTGGTAAGTAGTGTGGTAGTGATGATATTGGTGAGTAGTGTGGTAGTGATGATGATTGTGAGTAGTGTGGTAGTAGTAGTGATGGTGTTGGTGAGTAGTGTGGTAGTGATGATGATGGTGAGTAGTGTGGTATTGATTATGTTGGAGAGTAGTGTGGTAGTGATAACAATGGTGAGTAGTGTGGTAGAGTGTTGGTGAGTAGTGTGGTAGTGATGGTGTTGGTGAGTAGTGTGGTAGTGATGATGTTGGTGCGTAGTGTGGTAGTGATGATGTTGGTGAGTAGTATGGTAGTGATGATGTTGGTGAGTAGTGTGGTAGTGATGATGGTGAGCAGTGTGGTAGTGATGATGATGGTGAGTAGTATTTTAGTGATGATGTTGGTGAGTAGTTTGGTAGTGATGGTGTTGGTGAGAAGTGTGGTAGTGAAGATGATGGTGAGTACTGTGGTAGTGATGTGGTTGGTGAGTAGTGTGGTAGTGATGATGTTGGTGAGTAGTGTGGTATTGATTATGTTGGAGAGTAGTGTGGTAGTGATGATGATGGTGAGTACTGTGGTAGTGATAATAATGGTGAGTAGTGTGGTAGTGATGATGATGGTGAGTAGTGTGGTATTGATTATGTTGGAGAGTAGTGTGGTAGTAATGATGATGCTGAGTAGTGTTGTAGTGATGATAGTGAGTAGTGTGGTAGTGATGGTGATGGTGAGTAGTGTGGTAGTGATGATGATGGTGTGGTAGTGATGGTGTTGGTGAGTAGTGTAGTAGTGATGGTGTTGGTGAGTAGTGTGGTAGTGATGGTGTTATTGAGTAGTGTGGTATTGAAGATGATGGTGAGTACTTTGGTACTGATGGTGTTGGTGAGTAGTGTGGTAGTGATATTAATGGTGAGTAGTGTGGTAGTGATGGTGTTGATGAGTAGCGTGGTAGTGATGGTGTTGGTGAGTAGTGTGGTAGTGAAGATGTTGGTGTGTAGTGTAGTAGTGATGATGTTGGTGAGTAGTGTGGTAGTGATGATGTTGGTGATAGTGATGATGATGGAGAGTAGTGTGGTAGTGATGATGGTGAGTAGTGTGGTAGTGATGATGATGGTGAGTAGTATTTTAGTGATGATGTTGGTGAGTAGTGTGGTAGTGATGGTGTTGGTGAGTAGTGTGGTAGTGAAGATGATGGTGAGTACTGTGGTAGTGATGTGGTTGGTGAGTACTGTGGTAGTGATGGTGTTGGTGAGTAATGTGGTAGTGATAATAATGGTGAGAAGTGTGGTAGTGATGGTGTTGGTAAGTAGTGTGGTAGTGATGATATTGGTGAGTAGTGTGGTAGTGATGATGATTGTGAGTAGTGTGGTAGTAGTAGTGATGGTGTTGGTAAGTAGTGTGGTAGTGATGATGATGGTGAGTAGTGTGGTATTGATTATGTTGGAGAGTAGTGTGGTAGTGATAACAATGGTGAGTAGTGTGGTAGAGTGTTGGTGAGTAGTGTGGTAGTGATGGTGTTGGTGAGTAGTGTGGTAGTGATGATGTTGGTGCGTAGTGTGGTAGTGATGATGTTGGTGAGTAGTATGGTAGTGATGATGTTGGTGAGTAGTGTGGTAGTGATGATGGTGAGCAGTGTGGTAGTGATGATGATGGTGAGTAGTATTTTAGTGATGATGTTGGTGAGTAGTTTGGTAGTGATGGTGTTGGTGAGTAGTGTGGTAGTGAAGATGATGGTGAGTACTGTGGTAGTGATGTGGTTGGTGAGTAGTGTGGTAGTGATGATGTTGGTGAGTAGTGTGGTATTGATTATGTTGGAGAGTAGTGTGGTAGTGATGATGATGGTGAGTACTGTGGTAGTGATAATAATGGTGAGTAGTGTGGTAGTGATGATGATGGTGAGTAGTGTGGTATTGATTATGTTGGAGAGTAGTGTGGTAGTAATGATGATGCTGAGTAGTGTTGTAGTGATGATAGTGAGTAGTGTGGTAGTGATGGTGATGGTGAGTAGTGTGGTAGTGATGATGATGGTGTGGTAGTGATGGTGTTGGTGGGTAGTGTAGTAGTGATGGTGTTGGTGAGTAGTGTGGTAGTCAAGAAGATGGTGAGTAGTATTTTAGTGATGATGTTGGTGAGTAGTGTGGTAGTGATGGTGTTATTGAGTAGTGTGGTAGTGAAGATGATGGTGAGTACTTTGGTACTGATGGTGTTGGTGAGTAGTGTGGTAGTGATATTAATAGGGAGTAGTGTGGTAGTGATGGTATTGGTGAGTAGCGTGGTAGTGATGGTGTTGGTGAGAAGTGTGGTAGTGATGATGTTGGTGAGTAGTGTGGTAGTGATGATGTTGGTGAGTAGTGTGGTATTGATGATGTTGGTGAGAATTGTGGTAGTGATGATGTTGGTGAGTAGTGTGGTAGTGCTGATGATGTTGAGTAGTGTGGTAGTGATGATGATGGTGAGTAGTATTTCAGTGATGATGTTGGTGAGTAGTGTGGTAGTGATGGTGTTGGTGATTAGTGTGGTAGTAAAGATGATGGTGAGTACTGATTGTGTTAGTGAGTAGTGTGGTAGTGATGGTGTTAGTGAGTAGTGTGGTAGTGATGTTGGTGAGTAGTGTGGTAGTGATGATGGTGAGTAGTTGTGGTAGTGATGATGATGGTGAGTAGTGTAGTAGTGATTATAATGGTGAGTAGTGTGGTAGTGATGATGGTGAGTAGTGTGGTAGTGATGATTGTGAGTAGTGTGGTAGTGATGATGGTGAGTAGTGTGGTAGTGATGATGGTGAGTAGTGTGATATTGATTATGTTGGTGAGTAGTGTGGTAGTGATGATGATGGTGAGTAGTGTGGTAGTGATGATGGTGAGTATTTGTGGTAGTGATGATGATGGTGTGTAGTGTAGTAGTGATGATGGTGAGTAGTGTGGTAGTGATGATGATGGTGAGTAGTGTGGTAGTGATGATGGTGAGTAGTGTGGTAGTGATGATGATTGTGAATAGTGTGGTAGTGATGATGGTGAGTAGTGTGGTATTGATTACGTTGGTGAGTAGTGTGGTGGTGATGGTGAGTACTGTGGTAGTGATGATAGTGAGTAGTGTGGTAGTGATGATGATGAGTAGTGTGGTAGTTATGATAAAAAGTAGTGTGGCAGTGATGATGATTGTGAGTAGTGTGGAAGTGATGATAGTGAGTAGTGTGGTAGTGATGATGATGGTGAGTAGTGTGGTTGTGATAGTGTTGGTGAGTAGTGTAGTATTGATGGTGTTGGTGAGTAGTGTGGTAGTGAAGATGATGGTGAGTAGTCTTTTAGTGATGACGTTGGTGAGTAGTGTGGTAGTGATTGTGTTGGTGAGTAGTGTGGTAGTGAAGATGATAGTGAATACTGTGGTAGTAATGGTGTTGGTGAGTAGTGTGGTAGTGATGGTGTTGGTGAATAGTGTGGTAGTGATAATAATGGTGAGTAGTGTGGTAGTGATTGTGTTGGTGAGTAGTGTGGTAGTGATGGTGTTGGTGAGTAGTGTGGTAGTGATGGTGTTGGTGAGTAGTGTGGTAGTGAAGATGTTGGTGTGTAGTGTAGTAGTGATGATGTTGGTGAGTAGTGTGGTAGTGATGATGTTGGTGAGTAGTGTGGTAGTGATGATTTTGGTGAGTAGTGTGGTAGTGATGATGGTGAGTAGTGTGGTAGTGATGATGGCGAGTAGTATTTTAGTGATGATGTTGGTGGGTAGTGATGGTGTTGGTGAGTAGTGTGGTAGTGAAGATGATGGTGAGTACTGTGGTAGTGATGTGGTTGGTGAGTAGTGTGGTAGTGATGGTGTTGGTGACTAATGTGGTAGTGATAATAATGGTGAGTAGTGTGGTAGTGATGGTGTTGGTAAGTAGTGTGGTAGTGATGATGTTGGTGAGTAGTGTGGTAGTGATGATGATTGTGAGTAGTGTGGTAGTGGTAGTGATGGTGTTGGTGAGTAGTGTGGTAGTGATGATGATGGTGAGTAGTGTGGTATTGATTATGTTGGAGAGTAGTGTGGTAGTGATGATGCTGAGTAGTGTTGTAGTGATGATAGTGAGTAGTGTGGTAGTGATGGTGATGGTGAGTAGTGTTGTAGTGATGATGATGGTGTGGTAGTGATGGTGTTGGTGAGTAGTGTAGTAGTGATGGTGTTGGTGAGTAGTGTGGTAGTCAAGATGATGGTGAGTAGTATTTTAATGATGATGTTGGTGAGTAGTGTGGTAGTGATGGTGTTATTGAGTAGTGTGGTAGTGAAGATGATGGTGAGTACTTTGGTAGTGATGGTGTTGGTGAGTAGTGTGGTAGTGATATTAATGGTGAGTAGTGTGGTAGTGATTTTGTTGGTGAGTAGTGTGGTAGTGATGGTGTTGGTGAGTAGTGTGGTAGTGATGATGTTGGTGAGTAGTATGGTAGTGATGATGTTGGTGAGTAGTGTGGTATTGATGATGTTGGTGAGAATTGTGGTAGTGATGATGTTGGTGAGTAGTGTGATAGTGCTGATGATGGTGAGTAGTGTGGTAGTGATGATGATGGTGAGTAGTATTTCAGTGATGATGTTGGTGAGTAGTGTGGTAGTGATGGTGTTGGTGATTAGTGTGGTAGTAAAGATGATGGTGAGTACTGATTGTGTTAGTGAGTAGTGTGGTAGTGATGGTGTTAGTGAGTAGTGTGGTAGTGATGTTGGTGAGAAGTGTGGTAGTGATGGTGTTGGTGAGTAGTGTGGTAGTGATGATGATGGTGAGTAGTGTGATATTGATTTTGTTGGTGAGTAGTGTGGTAGTGTTGATGATGGTGAGTAGTGTGGTAGTGATGATGGTGAGTAGTTGTGGTAGTGATGATGATGGTGAGTAGTGTAGTAGTGACGATGGTGAGTAGTGTGGTAGTGATGATAATGGTGAGTAGTGTGGTAGTGATGATGGTGAGTAATGTGGTAGTGATGATTGTGAGTAGTGTGGTAGTGATGGTGAGTAGTGTGGTAGTGATGATGGCGAGTAGTGTGGTATTGATTACGTTGGTGAGTAGCGTGGTAGTGATGGTGAGTAGTGTGGTAGTGATGATAGTGAGTAGTGTGGTAGTGATGATGATGATGAGTAGTGATGATAATGAGTAGTGTGGTTGTGATGATGATTGTGAGTAGTGTGGTAGTGATGATGGTGAGTAGTGTGGTAGTGATGATGATGGTGAGTAGTGTGGTAGTGATGGTGTTGGTGAGTAGTGTGGTAGTGAAGATGATGGTGAGTAGTATTCTAGTGATGACGTTGGTGAGTAGTGTGGTAGTGATTGTGTTGGAGAGTAGTGTGGTAGTGAAGATGATGGTGAATACTGTGGTAGTGATGGTGTTGGTGAGTAGTGTGGTAGTGATGGTGTTGGTGAGTAGTGTGGTAGTGATAATAATGGTGAGTAGTGTGGTAGTGATGGTGTTGGTGAGTAGTGTGGTAGTGATGGTGTTGGTGAGTAGTGTGGTAGTGATGATGTTGGTGAGTAGTGTGGTAGTGATGATGTTGGAGAGTAGTGTGGTAGTGATGATGTTGGTGAGTAGTGTGTTAGTGCTGATGATAATGAGTAGTGTGGTAGTGATGATGATGGTGAGTAGTATTTTAGTGATAATGTTGGTGAGGAATGTGGTAGTGATTGTGTTGGTGAGTAGTGTGGTAGTGAAGATGATGGTGAGTACTGTGGTAGTGATGGTGTTGGTGAGTAGTGTGATACTGATGGTGTGGTAGTGATGTTGGTGAGTAGTGTGGTAGTGATGGTGAGTAGTATGGTATTGATTATGTTGGTGAGTAGTGTGGTAGTGATGATGATGGTGAGTAGTGTAGTAGTGACGATGGTGAGTAGTGTGGTAGTGATTATAATGGTGAGTAGTGTGGTAGTGATGATGGTGAGTAGTGTGGTAGTGATGATTGTGAGTAGTGTGGTAGTGATGATGGTGAGTAGTGTGGTAGTGATGATGGTGAGTAGTGTGATATTGATTATGTTGGTGAGTAGTGTGGTAGTGATGATGATGGTGAGTAGTGTGGTAGTGATGATGGTGAGTATTTGTGGTAGTGATGATGATGGTGAGTAGTGTGGTAGTGATGATGGTGAGTAGTGTGGTAGTGATGATGATTGTGAATAGTGTGGTAGTGATGATGGTGAGTAGTGTGGTATTGATTACGTTGGTGAGTAGTGTGGTGGTGATGGTGAGTACTGTGGTAGTGATGATAGTGAGTAGTGTGGTAGTGATGATGATGAGTAGTGTGGTAGATATGATAAAGAGTAGTGTGGCAGTGATGATGATTGTGAGTAGTGTGGAAGTGATGATAGTGAGTAGTGTGGTAGTGATGATGATGGTGAGTAGTGTGGTTGTGATAGTGTTGGTGAGTAGTGTAGTATTGATGGTGTTGGTGAGTAGTGTGGTAGTGAAGATGATGGTGAGTAGTCTTTTAGTGATGACGTTGGTGAGTAGTGTGGTAGTGATTGTGTTGGTGAGTAGTGTGGTAGTGAAGATGATAGTGAATACTGTGGTAGTAATGGTGTTGGTGAGTAGTGTGGTAGTGATGGTGTTGGTGAATAGTGTGGTAGTAATAATAATGGTGAGTAGTGTGGTAGTGATTGTGTTGGTGAGTAGTGTGGTAGTGATGGTGTTGGTGAGTAGTGTGGTAGTGATGGTGTTGGTGAGTAGTGTGGTAGTGAAGATGTTGGTGTGTAGTGTAGTAGTGATGATGTTGGTGAGTAGTGTGGTAGTGATGATGTTGGTGAGTAGTGTGGTAGTGATGATTTTGGTGAGTAGTGTGGTAGTGATGATGGTGAGTAGTGTGGTAGTGATGATGGCGAGTAGTATTTTAGTGATGATGTTGGTGAGTAGTGTGGTAGTGATGGTGTTGGTGAGTAGTGTGGTAGTGAAGATGATGGTGAGTACTGTGGTAGTGATGTGGTTGGTGAGTAGTGTGGTAGTGATGGTGTTGGTGACTAATGTGGTAGTGATAATAATGGTGAGTAGTGTGGTAGTGATGGTGTTGGTAAGTAGTGTGGTAGTGATGATGTTGGTGAGTAGTGTGGTAGTGATGATGATTGTGAGTAGTGTGGTAGTGGTAGTGATGGTGTTGGTGAGTAGTGTGGTAGTGATGATGATGGTGAGTAGTGTGGTATTGATTATGTTGGAGAGTAGTGTGGTAGTGATGATGCTGAGTAGTGTTGTAGTGATGATAGTGAGTAGTGTGGTAGTGATGGTGAGTAGTGTGGTAGTGATGATGATGGTGTGGTAGTGATGGTGTTGGTGAGTAGTGTAGTAGTGATGGTGTTGGTGAGTAGTGTGGTAGTCAAGATGATGGTGAGTAGTATTTTAATGATGATGTTGGTGAGTAGTGTGGTAGTGATGGTGTTATTGAGTAGTGTGGTAGTGAAGATGATGGTGAGTACTTTGGTACTGAAGGTGTTGATGAGTAATGTGGTAGTGATATTAATGGTGAGTAGTGTGGTAGTGATTTTGTTGGTGAGTAGTGTGGTAGTGATTTGTTGGTGAGTAGTGTGGTAGTGATGGTGTTGGTGAGTAGTGTGGTAGTGATGAAGTTGGTGAGTAGTGTGGTAGTGATGATGTTGGTGAGTAGTGTGGTAGTGATGATGATGGTGAGTAATGTGGTATTGATTATGTTGGAGAGTAGTGTGGTAGTGATGATGATGCTGAGTAGTGTTGTAGTGATGATAGTGAGTAGTGTGGTAGTGATGGTGAGTAGTGTGGTAGTGATGATGATGGTGTGGTAGTGATGGTGTTGGTGAGTAGTGTAGTAGTGATGGTGTTGGTGAGTAGTGTGGTAGTGATGGTGTTATTGAGTAGTGTGGTATTGAAGATGATGGTGAGTACTTTGGTACTGATGGTGTTGGTGAGTAGTGTGGTAGTGATATTAATGGTGAGTAGTGTGGTAGTGATGGTGTTGGTGAGTAGCGTGGTAGTGATGGTGTTGGTGAGTAGTGTGGTAGTGAAGATGTTGGTGTGTAGTGTAGTAGTGATGATGTTGGTGAGTAGTGTGGTAGTGATGATGTTGGTGAGTAGTGTGATAGTGATGATGATGGAGAGTAGTGTGGTAGTGATGATGGTGAGTAGTGTGGTAGTGATGATGATGGTGAGTAGTATTTTAGTGATGATGTTGGTGAGTAGTGTGGTAGTGATGGTGTTGGTGAGTAGTGTGGTAGTGAAGATGATGGTGAGTACTGTGGTAGTGATGTGGTTGGTGAGTACTGTGGTAGTGATGGTGTTGGTGAGTAATGTGGTAGTGATAATAATGGTGAGAAGTGTGGTAGTGATGGTGTTGGTAAGTAGTGTGGTAGTGATGATATTGGTGAGTAGTGTGGTAGTGATGATGATTGTGAGTAGTGTGGTAGTAGTAGTGATGGTGTTGGTGAGTAGTGTGGTAGTGATGATGATGGTGAGTAGTGTGGTATTGATTATGTTGGAGAGTAGTGTGGTAGTGATAACAATGGTGAGTAGTGTGGTAGAGTGTTGGTGAGTAGTGTGGTAGTGATGGTGTTGGTGAGTAGTGTGGTAGTGATGATGTTGGTGCGTAGTGTGGTAGTGATGATGTTGGTGAGTAGTATGGTAGTGATGATGTTGGTGAGTAGTGTGGTAGTGATGATGGTGAGCAGTGTGGTAGTGATGATGATGGTGAGTAGTATTTTAGTGATGATGTTGGTGAGTAGTTTGGTAGTGATGGTGTTGGTGAGTAGTGTGGTAGTGAAGATGATGGTGAGTACTGTGGTAGTGATGTGGTTGGTGAGTAGTGTGGTAGTGATGATGATTGGTGAGTAGTGTGGTATTGATTATGTTGGAGAGTAGTGTGGTAGTGATGATGATGGTGAGTACTGTGGTAGTGATAATAATGGTGAGTAGTGTGGTAGTGATGATGATGGTGAGTAGTGTGGTATTGATTATGTTGGAGAGTAGTGTGGTAGTAATGATGATGCTGAGTAGTGTTGTAGTGATGATAGTGAGTAGTGTGGTAGTGATGGTGATGGTGAGTAGTGTGGTAGTGATGATGATGGTGTGGTAGTGATGGTGTTGGTGAGTAGTGTAGTAGTGATGGTGTTGGTGAGTAGTGTGGTAGTGATGGTGTTATTGAGTAGTGTGGTATTGAAGATGATGGTGAGTACTTTGGTACTGATGGTGTTGGTGAGTAGTGTGGTAGTGATATTAATGGTGAGTAGTGTGGTAGTGATGGTGTTGGTGAGTAGCGTGGTAGTGATGGTGTTGGTGAGTAGTGTGGTAGTGAAGATGTTGGTGTGTAGTGTAGTAGTGATGATGTTGGTGAGTAGTGTGGTAGTGATGATGTTGGTGAGTAGTGTGATAGTGATGATGATGGAGAGTAGTGTGGTAGTGATGATGGTGAGTAGTGTGGTAGTGATGATGATGGTGAGTAGTATTTTAGTGATGATGTTGGTGAGTAGTGTGGTAGTGATGGTGTTGGTGAGTAGTGTGGTAGTGAAGATGATGGTGAGTACTGTGGTAGTGATGTGGTTGGTGAGTACTGTGGTAGTGATGGTGTTGGTGAGTAATGTGGTAGTGATAATAATGGTGAGAAGTGTGGTAGTGATGGTGTTGGTAAGTAGTGTGGTAGTGATGATATTGGTGAGTAGTGTGGTAGTGATGATGATTGTGAGTAGTGTGGTAGTAGTAGTGATGGTGTTGGTAAGTAGTGTGGTAGTGATGATGATGGTGAGTAGTGTGGTATTGATTATGTTGGAGAGTAGTGTGGTAGTGATAACAATGGTGAGTAGTGTGGTAGAGTGTTGGTGAGTAGTGTGGTAGTGATGGTGTTGGTGAGTAGTGTGGTAGTGATGATGTTGGTGCGTAGTGTGGTAGTGATGATGTTGGTGAGTAGTATGGTAGTGATGATGTTGGTGAGTAGTGTGGTAGTGATGATGGTGAGCAGTGTGGTAGTGATGATGATGGTGAGTAGTATTTTAGTGATGATGTTGGTGAGTAGTTTGGTAGTGATGGTGTTGGTGAGTAGTGTGGTAGTGAAGATGATGGTGAGTACTGTGGTAGTGATGTGGTTGGTGAGTAGTGTGGTAGTGATGATGTTGGTGAGTAGTGTGGTATTGATTATGTTGGAGAGTAGTGTGGTAGTGATGATGATGGTGAGTACTGTGGTAGTGATAATAATGGTGAGTAGTGTGGTAGTGATGATGATGGTGAGTAGTGTGGTATTGATTATGTTGGAGAGTAGTGTGGTAGTAATGATGATGCTGAGTAGTGTTGTAGTGATGATAGTGAGTAGTGTGGTAGTGATGGTGATGGTGAGTAGTGTGGTAGTGATGATGATGGTGTGGTAGTGATGGTGTTGGTGGGTAGTGTAGTAGTGATGGTGTTGGTGAGTAGTGTGGTAGTCAAGAAGATGGTGAGTAGTATTTTAGTGATGATGTTGGTGAGTAGTGTGGTAGTGATGGTGTTATTGAGTAGTGTGGTAGTGAAGATGATGGTGAGTACTTTGGTACTGATGGTGTTGGTGAGTAGTGTGGTAGTGATATTAATAGGGAGTAGTGTGGTAGTGATGGTATTGGTGAGTAGCGTGGTAGTGATGGTGTTGGTGAGAAGTGTGGTAGTGATGATGTTGGTGAGTAGTGTGGTAGTGATGATGTTGGTGAGTAGTGTGGTATTGATGATGTTGGTGAGAATTGTGGTAGTGATGATGTTGGTGAGTAGTGTGGTAGTGCTGATGATGTTGAGTAGTGTGGTAGTGATGATGATGGTGAGTAGTATTTCAGTGATGATGTTGGTGAGTAGTGTGGTAGTGATGGTGTTGGTGATTAGTGTGGTAGTAAAGATGATGGTGAGTACTGATTGTGTTAGTGAGTAGTGTGGTAGTGATGGTGTTAGTGAGTAGTGTGGTAGTGATGTTGGTGAGTAGTGTGGTAGTGATGATGGTGAGTAGTTGTGGTAGTGATGATGATGGTGAGTAGTGTAGTAGTGATTATAATGGTGAGTAGTGTGGTAGTGATGATGGTGAGTAGTGTGGAAGTGATGATTGTGAGTAGTGTGGTAGTGATGATGGTGAGTAGTGTGGTAGTGATGATGGTGAGTAGTGTGATATTGATTATGTTGGTGAGTAGTGTGGTAGTGATGATGATGGTGAGTAGTGTGGTAGTGATGATGGTGAGTATTTGTGGTAGTGATGATGATGGTGTGTAGTGTAGTAGTGATGATGGTGAGTAGTGTGGTAGTGATGATGATGGTGAGTAGTGTGGTAGTGATGATGGTGAGTAGTGTGGTAGTGATGATGATTGTGAATAGTGTGGTAGTGATGATGGTGAGTAGTGTGGTATTGATTACGTTGGTGAGTAGTGTGGTGGTGATGGTGAGTACTGTGGTAGTGATGATAGTGAGTAGTGTGGTAGTGATGATGATGAGTAGTGTGGTAGTTATGATAAAAAGTAGTGTGGCAGTGATGATGATTGTGAGTAGTGTGGAAGTGATGATAGTGAGTAGTGTGGTAGTGATGATGATGGTGAGTAGTGTGGTTGTGATAGTGTTGGTGAGTAGTGTAGTATTGATGGTGTTGGTGAGTAGTGTGGTAGTGAAGATGATGGTGAGTAGTCTTTTAGTGATGACGTTGGTGAGTAGTGTGGTAGTGATTGTGTTGGTGAGTAGTGTGGTAGTGAAGATGATAGTGAATACTGTGGTAGTAATGGTGTTGGTGGGTAGTGATGGTGTTGGTGAATAGTGTGGTAGTGATAATAATGGTGAGTAGTGTGGTAGTGATTGTGTTGGTGAGTAGTGTGGTAGTGATGGTGTTGGTGAGTAGTGTGGTAGTGATGGTGTTGGTGAGTAGTGTGGTAGTGAAGATGTTGGTGTGTAGTGTAGTAGTGATGATGTTGGTGAGTAGTGTGGTAGTGATGATGTTGGTGAGTAGTGTGGTAGTGATGATTTTGGTGAGTAGTGTGGTAGTGATGATGGTGAGTAGTGTGGTAGTGATGATGGCGAGTAGTATTTTAGTGATGATGTTGGTGGGTAGTGATGGTGTTGGTGAGTAGTGTGGTAGTGAAGATGATGGTGAGTACTGTGGTAGTGATGTGGTTGGTGAGTAGTGTGGTAGTGATGGTGTTGGTGTCTAATGTGGTAGTGATAATAATGGTGAGTAGTGTGGTAGTGATGGTGTTGGTAAGTAGTGTGGTAGTGATGATGTTGGTGAGTAGTGTGGTAGTGATGATGATTGTGAGTAGTGTGGTAGTGGTAGTGATGGTGTTGGTGAGTAGTGTGGTAGTGATGATGATGGTGAGTAGTGTGGTATTGATTATGTTGGAGAGTAGTGTGGTAGTGATGATGCTGAGTAGTGTTGTAGTGATGATAGTGAGTAGTGTGGGTGATGGTGAGTAGTGTTGTAGTGATGATGATGGTGTGGTAGTGATGGTGTTGGTGAGTAGTGTAGTAGTGATGGTGTTGGTGAGTAGTGTGGTAGTCAAGATGATGGTGAGTAGTATTTTAATGATGATGTTGGTGAGTAGTGTGGTAGTGATGGTGTTATTGAGTAGTGTGGTAGTGAAGATGATGGTGAGTACTTTGGTAGTGATGGTGTTGGTGAGTAGTGTGGTAGTGATATTAATGGTGAGTAGTGTGGTAGTGATTTTGTTGGTGAGTAGTGTGATAGTGATGGTGTTGGTGAGTAGTGTGGTAGTGATGATGTTGGTGAGTAGTATGGTAGTGATGATGTTGGTGAGTAGTGTGGTATTGATGATGTTGGTGAGAATTGTGGTAGTGATGATGTTGGTGAGTAGTGTGATAGTGCTGATGATGGTGAGTAGTGTGGTAGTGATGATGATGGTGAGTAGTATTTCAGTGATGATGTTGGTGAGTAGTGTGGTAGTGATGGTGTTGGTGATTAGTGTGGTAGTAAAGATGATGGTGAGTACTGATTGTGTTAGTGAGTAGTGTGGTAGTGATGGTGTTAGTGAGTAGTGTGGTAGTGATGTTGGTGAGAAGTGTGGTAGTGATGGTGTTGGTGAGTAGTGCGGTAGTGATGATGATGGTGAGTAGTGTGATATTGATTTTGTTGGTGAGTAGTGTGGTAGTGTTGATGATGGTGAGTAGTGTGGTAGTGATGATGGTGAGTAGTTGTGGTAGTGATGATGATGGTGAGTAGTGTAGTAGTGACGATGGTGAGTAGTGTGGTAGTGATGATAATGGTGAGTAGTGTGGTAGTGATGATGGTGAGTAATGTGGTAGTGATGATTGTGAGTAGTGTGGTAGTGATGGTGAGTAGTGTGGTAGTGATGATGGCGAGTAGTGTGGTATTGATTACGTTGGTGAGTAGCGTGGTAGTGATGGTGAGTAGTGTGGTAGTGATGATAGTGAGTAGTGTGGTAGTGATGATGATGATGAGTAGTGATGATAATGAGTAGTGTGGTTGTGATGATGATTGTGAGTAGTGTGGTAGTGATGATGGTGAGTAGTGTGGTAGTGATGATGATGGTGAGTAGTGTGGTAGTGATGGTGTTGGTGAGTAGTGTGGTAGTGAAGATGATGGTGAGTAGTATTCTAGTGATGACGTTGGTGAGTAGTGTGGTAGTGATTGTGTTGGAGAGTAGTGTGGTAGTGAAGATGATGGTGAATACTGTGGTAGTGATGGTGTTGGTGAGTAGTGTGGTAGTGATGGTGTTGGTGAGTAGTGTGGTAGTGATAATAATGGTGAGTAGTGTGGTAGTGATGGTGTTGGTGAGTAGTGTGGTAGTGATGGTGTTGGTGAGTAGTGTGGTAGTGATGATGTTGGTGAGTAGTGTGGTAGTGATGATGTTGGAGAGTAGTGTGGTAGTGATGATGTTGGTGAGTAGTGTGTTAGTGCTGATGATAATGAGTAGTGTGGTAGTGATGATGATGGTGAGTAGTATTTTAGTGATAATGTTGGTGAGGAATGTGGTAGTGATTGTGTTGGTGAGTAGTGTGGTAGTGAAGATGATGGTGAGTACTGTGGTAGTGATGGTGTTGGTGAGTAGTGTGATACTGATGGTGTGGTAGTGATGTTGGTGAGTAGTGTGGTAGTGATGGTGAGTAGTATGGTATTGATTATGTTGGTGAGTAGTGTGGTAGTGATGATGATGGTGAGTAGTGTAGTAGTGACGATGGTGAGTAGTGTGGTAGTGATTATAATGGTGAGTAGTGTGGTAGTGATGATGGTGAGTAGTGTGGTAGTGATGATTGTGAGTAGTGTGGTAGTGATGATGGTGAGTAGTGTGGTAGTGATGATGGTGAGTAGTGTGATATTGATTATGTTGGTGAGTAGTGTGGTAGTGATGATGATGGTGAGTAGTGTGGTAGTGATGATGGTGAGTATTTGTGGTAGTGATGATGATGGTGAGTAGTGTGGTAGTGATGATGGTGAGTAGTGTGGTAGTGATGATGATTGTGAATAGTGTGGTAGTGATGATGGTGAGTAGTGTGGTATTGATTACGTTGGTGAGTAGTGTGGTGGTGATGGTGAGTACTGTGGTAGTGATGATAGTGAGTAGTGTGGTAGTGATGATGATGAGTAGTGTGGTAGATATGATAAAGAGTAGTGTGGCAGTGATGATGATTGTGAGTAGTGTGGAAGTGATGATAGTGAGTAGTGTGGTAGTGATGATGATGGTGAGTAGTGTGGTTGTGATAGTGTTGGTGAGTAGTGTAGTATTGATGGTGTTGGTGAGTAGTGTGGTAGTGAAGATGATGGTGAGTAGTCTTTTAGTGATGACGTTGGTGAGTAGTGTGGTAGTGATTGTGTTGGTGAGTAGTGTGGTAGTGAAGATGATAGTGAATACTGTGGTAGTAATGGTGTTGGTGAGTAGTGTGGTAGTGATGGTGTTGGTGAATAGTGTGGTAGTAATAATAATGGTGAGTAGTGTGGTAGTGATTGTGTTGGTGAGTAGTGTGGTAGTGATGGTGTTGGTGAGTAGTGTGGTAGTGATGGTGTTGGTGAGTAGTGTGGTAGTGAAGATGTTGGTGTGTAGTGTAGTAGTGATGATGTTGGTGAGTAGTGTGGTAGTGATGATGTTGGTGAGTAGTGTGGTAGTGATGATTTTGGTGAGTAGTGTGGTAGTGATGATGGTGAGTAGTGTGGTAGTGATGATGGCGAGTAGTATTTTAGTGATGATGTTGGTGAGTAGTGTGGTAGTGATGGTGTTGGTGAGTAGTGTGGTAGTGAAGATGATGGTGAGTACTGTGGTAGTGATGTGGTTGGTGAGTAGTGTGGTAGTGATGGTGTTGGTGACTAATGTGGTAGTGATAATAATGGTGAGTAGTGTGGTAGTGATGGTGTTGGTAAGTAGTGTGGTAGTGATGATGTTGGTGAGTAGTGTGGTAGTGATGATGATTGTGAGTAGTGTGGTAGTGGTAGTGATGGTGTTGGTGAGTAGTGTGGTAGTGATGATGATGGTGAGTAGTGTGGTATTGATTATGTTGGAGAGTAGTGTGGTAGTGATGATGCTGAGTAGTGTTGTAGTGATGATAGTGAGTAGTGTGGTAGTGATGGTGAGTAGTGTGGTAGTGATGATGATGGTGTGGTAGTGATGGTGTTGGTGAGTAGTGTAGTAGTGATGGTGTTGGTGAGTAGTGTGGTAGTCAAGATGATGGTGAGTAGTATTTTAATGATGATGTTGGTGAGTAGTGTGGTAGTGATGGTGTTATTGAGTAGTGTGGTAGTGAAGATGATGGTGAGTACTTTGGTACTGAAGGTGTTGATGAGTAATGTGGTAGTGATATTAATGGTGAGTAGTGTGGTAGTGATTTTGTTGGTGAGTAGTGTGGTAGTGATGGTGTTGGTGAGTAGTGTGGTAGTGATGAAGTTGGTGAGTAGTGTGGTAGTGATGATGTTGGTGAGTAGTGTGGTAGTGATGATGATGGTGAGTAATGTGGTATTGATTATGTTGGAGAGTAGTGTGGTAGTGATGATGATGCTGAGTAGTGTTGTAGTGATGATAGTGAGTAGTGTGGTAGTGATGGTGATGGTGAGTAGTGTGGTAGTGATGATGATGGTGTGGTAGTGATGGTGTTGGTGAGCAGTGTAGTAGTGATGGTGTTGGTGAGTAGTGTGGTAGTGATGGTGTTATTGAGTAGTGTGGTATTGAAGATGATGGTGAGTACTTTGGTACTGATGGTGTTGGTGAGTAGTGTGGTAGTGATATTAATGGTGAGTAGTGTGGAAGTGATGGTGTTGGTGAGTAGCGTGGTAGTGATGGTGTTGGTGAGTAGTGTGGTAGTGAAGATGTTGGTGTGTAGTGTAGTAGTGATGATGTTGGTGAGTAGTGTGGTAGTGATGATGTTGGTGAGTAGTGTGATAGTGATGATGATGGAGAGTAGTGTGGTAGTGATGATGGTGAGTAGTGTGGTAGTGATGATGATGGTGAGTAGTATTTTAGTGATGATGTTGGTGAGTAGTGTGGTAGTGATGGTGTTGGTGAGTAGTGTGGTAGTGAAGATGATGGTGAGTACTGTGGTAGTGATGTGGTTGGTGAGTACTGTGGTAGTGATGGTGTTGGTGAGTAATGTGGTAGTGATAATAATGGTGAGAAGTGTGGTAGTGATGGTGTTGGTAAGTAGTGTGGTAGTGATGATATTGGTGAGTAGTGTGGTAGTGATGATGATTGTGAGTAGTGTGGTAGTAGTAGTGATGGTGTTGGTGAGTAGTGTGGTAGTGATGATGATGGTGAGTAGTGTGGTATTGATTATGTTGGAGAGTAGTGTGGTAGTGATAACAATGGTGAGTAGTGTGGTAGAGTGTTGGTGAGTAGTGTGGTAGTGATGGTGTTGGTGAGTAGTGTGGTAGTGATGATGTTGGTGCGTAGTGTGGTAGTGATGATGTTGGTGAGTAGTATGGTAGTGATGATGTTGGTGAGTAGTGTGGTAGTGATGATGGTGAGCAGTGTGGTAGTGATGATGATGGTGAGTAGTATTTTAGTGATGATGTTGGTGAGTAGTTTGGTAGTGATGGTGTTGGTGAGTAGTGTGGTAGTGAAGATGATGGTGAGTACTGTGGTAGTGATGTGGTTGGTGAGTAGTGTGGTAGTGATGATGTTGGTGAGTAGTGTGGTATTGATTATGTTGGAGAGTAGTGTGGTAGTGATGATGATGGTGAGTACTGTGGTAGTGATAATAATGGTGAGTAGTGTGGTAGTGATGATGATGGTGAGTAGTGTGGTATTGATTATGTTGGAGAGTAGTGTGGTAGTAATGATGATGCTGAGTAGTGTTGTAGTGATGATAGTGAGTAGTGTGGTAGTGATGGTGATGGTGAGTAGTGTGGTAGTGATGATGATGGTGTGGTAGTGATGGTGTTGGTGAGTAGTGTAGTAGTGATGGTGTTGGTGAGTAGTGTGGTAGTGATGGTGTTATTGAGTAGTGTGGTATTGAAGATGATGGTGAGTACTTTGGTACTGATGGTGTTGGTGAGTAGTGTGGTAGTGATATTAATAGGGAGTAGTGTGGTAGTGATGGTATTGGTGAGTAGCGTGGTAGTGATGGTGTTGGTGAGAAGTGTGGTAGTGATGATGTTGGTGAGTAGTGTGGTAGTGATGATGTTGGTGAGTAGTGTGGTATTGATGATGTTGGTGAGAATTGTGGTAGTGATGATGTTGGTGAGTAGTGTGGTAGTGCTGATGATGTTGAGTAGTGTGGTAGTGATGATGATGGTGAGTAGTATTTCAGTGATGATGTTGGTGAGTAGTGTGGTAGTGATGGTGTTGGTGATTAGTGTGGTAGTAAAGATGATGGTGAGTACTGATTGTGTTAGTGAGTAGTGTGGTAGTGATGGTGTTAGTGAGTAGTGTGGTAGTGATGTTGGTGAGTAGTGTGGTAGTGATGATGGTGAGTAGTTGTGGTAGTGATGATGATGGTGAGTAGTGTAGTAGTGATTATAATGGTGAGTAGTGTGGTAGTGATGATGGTGAGTAGTGTGGTAGTGATGATTGTGAGTAGTGTGGTAGTGATGATGGTGAGTAGTGTGGTAGTGATGATGGTGAGTAGTGTGATATTGATTATGTTGGTGAGTAGTGTGGTAGTGATGATGATGGTGAGTAGTGTGGTAGTGATGATGGTGAGTATTTGTGGTAGTGATGATGATGGTGTGTAGTGTAGTAGTGATGATGGTGAGTAGTGTGGTAGTGATGATGATGGTGAGTAGTGTGGTAGTGATGATGGTGAGTAGTGTGGTAGTGATGATGATTGTGAATAGTGTGGTAGTGATGATGGTGAGTAGTGTGGTATTGATTACGTTGGTGAGTAGTGTGGTGGTGATGGTGAGTACTGTGGTAGTGATGATAGTGAGTAGTGTGGTAGTGATGATGATGAGTAGTGTGGTAGTTATGATAAAAAGTAGTGTGGCAGTGATGATGATTGTGAGTAGTGTGGAAGTGATGATAGTGAGTAGTGTGGTAGTGATGATGATGGTGAGTAGTGTGGTTGTGATAGTGTTGGTGAGTAGTGTAGTATTGATGGTGTTGGTGAGTAGTGTGGTAGTGAAGATGATGGTGAGTAGTCTTTTAGTGATGACGTTGGTGAGTAGTGTGGTAGTGATTGTGTTGGTGAGTAGTGTGGTAGTGAAGATGATAGTGAATACTGTGGTAGTAATGGTGTTGGTGAGTAGTGTGGTAGTGATGGTGTTGGTGAATAGTGTGGTAGTGATAATAATGGTGAGTAGTGTGGTAGTGATTGTGTTGGTGAGTAGTGTGGTAGTGATGGTGTTGGTGAGTAGTGTGGTAGTGATGGTGTTGGTGAGTAGTGTGGTAGTGAAGATGTTGGTGTGTAGTGTAGTAGTGATGATGTTGGTGAGTAGTGTGGTAGTGATGATGTTGGTGAGTAGTGTGGTAGTGATGATTTTGGTGAGTAGTGTGGTAGTGATGATGGTGAGTAGTGTGGTAGTGATGATGGCGAGTAGTATTTTAGTGATGATGTTGGTGGGTAGTGATGGTGTTGGTGAGTAGTGTGGTAGTGAAGATGATGGTGAGTACTGTGGTAGTGATGTGGTTGGTGAGTAGTGTGGTAGTGATGGTGTTGGTGACTAATGTGGTAGTGATAATAATGGTGAGTAGTGTGGTAGTGATGGTGTTGGTAAGTAGTGTGGTAGTGATGATGTTGGTGAGTAGTGTGGTAGTGATGATGATTGTGAGTAGTGTGGTAGTGGTAGTGATGGTGTTGGTGAGTAGTGTGGTAGTGATGATGATGGTGAGTAGTGTGGTATTGATTATGTTGGAGAGTAGTGTGGTAGTGATGATGCTGAGTAGTGTTGTAGTGATGATAGTGAGTAGTGTGGTAGTGATGGTGATGGTGAGTAGTGTTGTAGTGATGATGATGGTGTGGTAGTGATGGTGTTGGTGAGTAGTGTAGTAGTGATGGTGTTGGTGAGTAGTGTGGTAGTCAAGATGATGGTGAGTAGTATTTTAATGATGATGTTGGTGAGTAGTGTGGTAGTGATGGTGTTATTGAGTAGTGTGGTAGTGAAGATGATGGTGAGTACTTTGGTAGTGATGGTGTTGGTGAGTAGTGTGGTAGTGATATTAATGGTGAGTAGTGTGGTAGTGATTTTGTTGGTGAGTAGTGTGGTAGTGATGGTGTTGGTGAGTAGTGTGGTAGTGATGATGTTGGTGAGTAGTATGGTAGTGATGATGTTGATGAGTAGTGTGGTATTGATGATGTTGGTGAGAATTGTGGTAGTGATGATGTTGGTGAGTAGTGTGATAGTGCTGATGATGGTGAGTAGTGTGGTAGTGATGATGATGGTGAGTAGTATTTCAGTGATGATGTTGGTGAGTAGTGTGGTAGTGATGGTGTTGGTGATTAGTGTGGTAGTAAAGATGATGGTGAGTACTGATTGTGTTAGTGAGTAGTGTGGTAGTGATGGTGTTAGTGAGTAGTGTGGTAGTGATGTTGGTGAGAAGTGTGGTAGTGATGGTGTTGGTGAGTAGTGTGGTAGTGATGATGATGGTGAGTAGTGTGATATTGATTTTGTTGGTGAGTAGTGTGGTAGTGTTGATGATGGTGAGTAGTGTGGTAGTGATGATGGTGAGTAGTTGTGGTAGTGATGATGATGGTGAGTAGTGTAGTAGTGACGATGGTGAGTAGTGTGGTAGTGATGATAATGGTGAGTAGTGTGGTAGTGATGATGGTGAGTAATGTGGTAGTGATGATTGTGAGTAGTGTGGTAGTGATGGTGAGTAGTGTGGTAGTGATGATGGCGAGTAGTGTGGTATTGATTACGTTGGTGAGTAGCGTGGTAGTGATGGTGAGTAGTGTGGTAGTGATGATAGTGAGTAGTGTGGTAGTGATGATGATGATGAGTAGTGATGATAATGAGTAGTGTGGTTGTGATGATGATTGTGAGTAGTGTGGTAGTGATGATGGTGAGTAGTGTGGTAGTGATGATGATGGTGAGTAGTGTGGTAGTGATGGTGTTGGTGAGTAGTGTGGTAGTGAAGATGATGGTGAGTAGTATTCTAGTGATGACGTTGGTGAGTAGTGTGGTAGTGATTGTGTTGGAGAGTAGTGTGGTAGTGAAGATGATGGTGAATACTGTGGTAGTGATGGTGTTGGTGAGTAGTGTGGTAGTGATGGTGTTGGTGAGTAGTGTGGTAGTGATAATAATGGTGAGTAGTGTGGTAGTGATGGTGTTGGTGAGTAGTGTGGTAGTGATGGTGTTGGTGAGTAGTGTGGTAGTGATGATGTTGGTGAGTAGTGTGGTAGTGATGATGTTGGAGAGTAGTGTGGTAGTGATGATGTTGGTGAGTAGTGTGTTAGTGCTGATGATAATGAGTAGTGTGGTAGTGATGATGATGGTGAGTAGTATTTTAGTGATAATGTTGGTGAGGAATGTGGTAGTGATTGTGTTGGTGAGTAGTGTGGTAGTGAAGATGATGGTGAGTACTGTGGTAGTGATGGTGTTGGTGAGTAGTGTGATACTGATGGTGTGGTAGTGATGTTGGTGAGTAGTGTGGTAGTGATGGTGAGTAGTATGGTATTGATTATGTTGGTGAGTAGTGTGGTAGTGATGATGATGGTGAGTAGTGTGGTAGTGATGATGGTGAGTAGTTGTGGTAGTGATGATGATGGTGAGTAGTGTGGTAGTGATGATGGTGAGTAGTGTGGTAGTGATGATGATTGTGAGTAGTGTGGTAGTGATGATGGTGAGTAGTGTGGTAGTGGTGATGATGGTGAGTAGTGTGGTAGTGATGGTGTTGGTGAGTAGTGTAGTAGTGATGATGAGTAGTGTAGTAGTGATGGTGTTGGTGAGTAGTGTAGTAGTGAAGATGATGGTGAGTAGTATTTTAGTGATGATGTTAGTGAATAGTGTGGTAGTGATGGTGTTGGTGAGTAGTGTGGTAGTGAAGATGATGGTGAGTACTGTGGTAGTGATGGTGTTGGTGAGTAGTGTGGTAGTGATGGTGTTGGTGAATAGTGTGGTAGTGATAATAATGGTGAGTAGTGTGGTAGTGATGGTGTTGGTGAGTAGTGTGGTAGTGATGGTGTTGGTGAGCAGTGTGGTAGTGAAGATGTTGGTGTGTAGTGTAGTAGTGATGATGTTGGTGAGTAGTGTGGTAGTGATGATGTTGGTGAGTAGTGTGGTAGTGATGATGTTGGTGAGTAGTGTGGTAGTGATGATGGTGAGTAGTGTGGTAGTAATGATGATGGTGAGTAGTATTTTAGTGATGATGTTGGTGAGTAGTGTGGTAGTGATGGTGTTGGTGAGTAGTGTGGTAGTGAAGATGATGGTGAGTACTGTGGTAGTGATGTGGTTGGTGAGTAGTGTGGTAGTGATGGTGTTGGTGAGTAATGTGGTAGTGATAATAATGGTGAGTAGTGTGGTAGTGATGGTGTTGGTGAGTAGTGTGGTAGTGATGATGTTGGTGAGTAGTGTGGTAGTGATGATGATTGTGAGTAGTGTGGTAGTGGTAGTGATGGTGTTATTGGGTAGTGATTATGATGGTGAGTAGTGTGGTATTGATTATGTTGGAGAGTAGTGTGGTAGTGATGATGATGGTGAGTAGTGTTGTAGTGATGATGGTGAGTAGTGTGGTAGTGATGGTGATGGTGAGTAGTGTGGTCGTGATGATGGGGAGTAGTGTGGTAGTGATGATGATTGTGAGTAGTGTGGTACTGATGGTGTTGGTGAGTAGTGTAGTAGTGATGGTGTTGGTGAGTAGTGTGGTAGTGAAGATCATGATGAGTCGTATTTTAGTGATGATGTTGGTGAGTAGTGTGGTAGTGAAGATGATGATGAGTACTGTGGTAGTGATGGTGTTGGTGAGTAGTGTGGTAGTGATGGTGTTGGTGAGTACTATGGTAGTGAAGATGATGGTGAGTACTGTGGTAGTGATGGTGTTGGTGAGTAGTGTGGTAATGATGGTGTTGGTGTGTAGTGTGGTAATGATAATAATGGTGAGTAGTGTGGTAGTGATGGTGTTGGTGAGTAGTGTGGTAATGATGGTGTTGGTGAGTAGTGTGGTAGTGATGATGTTGGTGAGTAGTGTGGTAGTGATGATGTTGGTGAGTAGTGTCGTAGTGATGATGTTAGTGAGTAGTGTGGTAGTGATGATGATGGTGAGTAGTGTGGTAGTGATGATGATGGTGAGTAGTATTTTAGTGATTATGTTGGTGAGTAGTGTGGTAGTGATGGTGTTGGTGAGTAGTGTAGTAGTGAAGATGATGGTGAGTACTGTGATAGTGATGGTGTTGGTGAGTAGTGTGGTAGTGATGGTGTTATTGAGTAGTGTGGTATTGAAGATGATGGTGAGTACTTTGGTACTGATGGTGTTGGTGAGTAGTGTGGTAGTGATATTAATGGTGAGTAGTGTGGTAGTGATGGTGTTGGTGAGTAGCGTGGTAGTGATGGTGTTGGTGAGTAGTGTGGTAGTGAAGATGTTGGTGTGTAGTGTAGTAGTGATGATGTTGGTGAGTAGTGTGGTAGTGATGATGTTGGTGAGTTGTGTGGTAGTGATGATGATGGAGAGTAGTGTGGTAGTGATGATGGTGAGTAGTGTGGTAGCGATGATGATGGTGAGTAGTATTTTAGTGATGATTTTGGTGAGTAGTGTGGTAGTGATGGTGTTGGTGAGTAGTGTGGTAGTGAAGATGATGGTGAGTACTGTGGTAGTGATGTGGATGGTGAGTACTGTGGTAGTGATGGTGTTGGTGAGTAATGTGGTAGTGATAATAATGGTGAGTAGTGTGGTAGTGATGGTGTTGGTAAGTAGTGTGGTAGTGATGATGTTGGTGAGTAGTGTGGTAGTGATGATGATTGTGAGTAGTGTGGTAGTAGTAGTGATGGTGTTGGTGAGTAGTGTGGTAGTGATGATGATGGTGAGTAGTGTGGTATTGATTATGTTGGAGAGTAGTGTGGTAGTGATAACAATGGTGAGTAGTGTGGTAGTGAGAGTGTTGGTGAGTAGTGTGGTAGTGATGGTGTTGGTGAGTAGTGTGGATGTGATGATGTTGGTGCGTAGTGTGGTAGTGATAATGTTGGTGAGTAGTGTGGTAGTGATGATGGTGAGCAGTGTGGTAGTGATGATGATGGTGAGTAGTATTTTAGTGATGATGTTGGTGTGTAGTGTGGTAGTGATGATGTTGGTGAGTAGTGTGGTAGTGATGATGATTGTGAGTAGTGTGGTAGTGATGGTGTTGGTGAATAGTGTGGTAGTGATGATGATGGTGAGTAGTGTGGTAGTGATGATGTTGGTGAGTAGTGTGGTTGGTGTGGTAGTGATATTAATGGTGAGTAGTGTGGTAGTGATGGTGTTGGTGAGTAGTGTGGTAGTGATGGTGTTGGTGAGTAGTGTGGTAGTGATGGTGTTGGTGAGTAGTGTGGTAGTGATGATGTTGGTGAGTAGTGTGATAGTGATGATGTTGGTGAGTAGTGTGGTAGTGCTGATGATGGTGAGTAGTGTGGTAGTGATGATGATGGTGAGTAGTATTTTAGTGATGATGTTGGTGAGTAGTGTGGTAGTGATGGTGTTGGTGAGTAGTGTGGTAGTAAAGATGATGGTGAGTACTGATGGTGTTAGTGAGTAGTGTGGTAGTGATGTTGGTGAGTAGTGTGGTAGTGATGGTGTTGGTGGGTAGTGATGATGATGGTGAGTAGTGTGATATTGATTATGTTGGTGAGTAGTGATGATGATGGTGAGTAGTGTGGTAGTGATGATAGTGAGTAGTTGTGGTAGTGATGATGATGGTGAGTAGTGTGGTAGTGATGATGATGGTGAGTAGTGTGGTATTGATTATGTTGGTGAGTAGTGTGGTAGTGATGATGATGGTGAGTAGTGTGGTAGTGATGATGGTGAGTAGTGATGATGATTGTGAGTAGTGTGGTAGTGATAATAATTAGTGTAGTAGTGTTGATGTTGGTGAGTAGTGTGGAAGTGATAGTGCTGGTGAGTAGCGTGGTAGTGAAGATGATGGTGAGTACTGTGGTAGTGATGGTGTTGGTGAGTAGTGTGGTAGTGATGGTGTTGGTGAGTGGTGTGGTAGTGATAATAATGGTGAGTAGTGTGGTAGTGATGGTGTTGGTGAGTAGTGTGGTAGTGATGGTGTTGGTGAGTAGTGTGGTAGTGATGATGTTGGTGAGTAGTGTGGTAGTGATGGTGTTGGTAAGTAGTGTGGTAGTGATGATGATGGTGAGTAGTGTGGTATTGATTATGTTGGTGAGTAGTGTGGTAGTGATGATGATGGTGAGTAGTGTTGTAGTGATGATGTTGGTGAGTAGTATTTTAGTGATGATGTTGGTGAGTTGTGTGGTAGTGATGATGCCTGTGAGTAGTGTGGTAGTGATGGTGTTGGTGAGTAGTGTGGTAGTGATGATGATGGTGAGTAGTGTGGTTGTGATGGTGTTGGTGAGTAGTGTGGTAGTGATGATGATAGTGAGTAGCGCGGTATTGATTATGTTGGTGAGTAGTGTGGTAGTGATGGTGAGTAGTGTGGTAGTGATGATGATGGTGAGTAGTGTCGTAGTGATGATGGTGCGTAGTGTGGTAGTGATGATGATTGTGAGTAGTGTGGTAGTGATGATGGTGAGTAGTGTGGTAGTGATGATGATGGTGTGGTAGTGATGGTGTTGGTGAGTAGTGTAGTAGTGATGGTGTTGGTGAGTAGTGTGGTAGTGAAGATGATGGTGAGTAGTATTTTAGTGATGATGTTGGTGAGTAGTGTGGTAGTGATGGTGTTATTGAGTAGTGTCGTAGTGAAGATGATGGTGAGTACTGTGGTAGTGATGGTGTTGGTGAGTAGTGTGGTAGTGATAATAATAGTGAGTAGTGTGGTAGTGATGGTGTTGGTGAATAGTGTGGTAGTGATGGTGTTGGTGAGTAGTGTGGTAGTGATGATGTTGGTGAGTAGTGTGATAGTGATGATGTTGGTGAGTTGTGTGGTAGTGCTGATGATGGTGAGTAGTGTGGCAGTGATGATGATGGTGAGTAGTATTTTAGTGATGATGTTGGTGAGTAGTGTGGTAGTGATGGTGTTGGTGAGTAGTGTGGTAGTAAAGATGATGGTGAGTACTGATGGTGTTAGTGAGTAGTGATGGTGTTAGTGAGTAGTGATGGTGTTAGTGAGTAGTGTGGTAGTGATGTTAGTGAGTAGTGTGGTAGTGATGGTGTTGGTGGGTAGTGATGATGATGGTGAGTAGTGTGATATTGATTATGTTGGTGAGTAGTGTGGTAGTGATGATGATGGTGAGTAGTGTGGTAGTGATGATAGTGAGTAGTTGTGGTAGTGATGATGATGGTGAGTAGTGTGGCTGTGATGATGATGGTGAGAAGTGTGGTAGTGATGATGGTGAGTAGTGTGGTAGTGATGATGATTGTGAGTAGTGTGGTAGTGATGATGGTGAGTAGTGTGGTATTAATTACGTTAGTGAGTAGTGTGGTAGTGATGGTGAGTAGTGTGGTAGTGATGACAATGAGTAGTGTGGTAGTGATGATGATGAGTAGTGTGGTAGTGATGATGATGATGAGTAGTGTAGTAGTGATGATAATGAGTAGTGTGGTAGTGATGATGATTGTGAGTAGTGTGGTAGTGATGATGGTGAGTAGTGTGGTAGTGATGATAATGGTGAGTAGTGTGGTAGTGATGGTGTTGGTGAGTAGTGTAGTAGTGATGGTGTTGGTGAGTAGTGTGGTAGTGAAGATGATGGTGAGTAGTATTTTAGTGATGACGCTGGTGAGTAGTGTGGTAGTGATTGTGTTGGTGAGTAGTGTGGTAGTGAAGATGATGGTGAATACTGTGGTAGTGATGGTGTTGGTGAGTAGTGTGGTAGTGCTGATGATAATGAGTAGTGTGGTAGTGATGATGATGGTGAGTAGTATTTTAGTGATAATGTTGGTGAGTAGTGTGGTAGTGATGGTGTTGGTGAGTAGTGTGGTAGTGAAGATTATGGTGAGTACTGTGGTAGTGATGGTGTTGGTGAGTAGTGTGGTAGTGATGGTGTTGGTGAGTAGTGTGGTAGTGATGTTGGTGAGTAGTGTGGTAGTGATGGTGTTGGTGAGTAGTGTAGTAGTGAAGATGATGGTGAGTACTGTGGTAGTGATGTTGTTGGTGAGTAGTGTGGTAGTGATGGTGTTGGTGAATAGTGTGGTAGTGATAATAATGGTGAGTAGTGTGGTAGTGATGGTGTTGGTGAGTAGTGTGGTAATGGTGTTGGTGAGTAGTGTGGTAGTGATGATGTTGGTGAGTAGTGTGGTAGTGATGATGTTGGTGAGTAGTGTGGTAGTGATGGTGTTGGTGAATAGTGTGGTAGTGATAATAATGGTGAGTAGTGTGGTAGTGATGATGTTGGTGAGTAGTGTGGTAGTGATGATGTTGGTGAGTAGTGTGGTAGTGATGATGTTGGTGAGTAGTGTGGTAGTGATGATGGTGAGTAGTGTGGAAGTGATGATGATGGTGAGTAGTATTTTAGTGATGATGTTGGTGAGAAGTGTGGTAGTGATGGTGTTGGTGAGTAGTGTGGTAGTCAAGATGATGGTGAGTACTGTGGTAGTGATGTGGTTGGTGAGTAGTGTGGTAGTGATGGTGTTGGTGAGTAATGTGGTAGTGATAATAATGGTGAGTAGTGTGGTAGTGATGGTGTTGGTGAGTAGTGTGGTAGTGATGATGTTGGTGAGTAGTGTGGTAGTGATGATGACTGTGAGTAGTGTGATAGTGGTAGTGATGGTGTTGGTGAGTAGTGTGGTAGTGATGATGATGGTGAGTAGTGTGGTAGTGATGGTGTTGGTGAGTAGTGTGGTAGTGATATTAATGGTGATTAGTGTGGTAGTGTTGGTGAGTAGTGTGGTAGTGATGGTGTTGGTGAGTAGTGTGGTAGTGATAATGTTGGTGAGTAGTGTGGTAGTGATGATGTTGGTGTGTAGTGTGGTAGTGATGGTGTTGGTGAGTAGTGTGGTAGTAAAGATGATGGTGAGTACTGATGGTGTTAGTGAGTAGTGTGGTAGTGATGGTGTTAGTGAGTAGTGTGGTAGTGATGTTGGTGAGTAGTGTGGTAGTGATGGTGTTGGTGAGTGGTGTGGTAGTGATGATGATGGTGAGTAGTGTGATATTGATTACGTTGGTGAGTAGTGTGGTAGTGATGATGATGGTGAGTAGTGTGGTAGTGATGATGGTGAGTAGTTGTGGTAGTGATGATGATGGTGAGTAGTGTAGTAGTGATGATGGTGAGTAGTGTGGTAGTGATGATGATGGTGAGTAGTGTGGTAGTGATGATGGTGAGTAGTGTGGTAGTGATGATGATTGTGAATAGTGTGGTAGTGATGATGGTGAGTAGTGTGGTATTGATTACGTTGGTGAGTAGTGTGGTAGTGATGGTGAGTACTGTGGTAGTGATGATAGTGAGTAGTGTGGTAGTGATGATGATGATGAGTAGTGTGGTAGTTATGATAAAGAGTAGTGTGGTAGTGATGATGATTGTGAGTAGTGTGGTAGTGATGATGGTGAGTAGTGTGGTAGTGATGATGATGGTGAGTAGTGTGGTAGTGATAGTGTTGGTGAGTAGTGTAGTAGTGATAGTGTTGGTGAGTAGTGTGGTAGTGAAGATGATGGTGAGTAGTATTTTAGTGATGACGTTGGTGAGTAGTGTGGTAGTGATGATGTTGGTGAGTAGTGTGGTAGTGATGATGATTGTGAGTAGTGTGGTAGTGATGGTGTTGGTGAATAGTGTGGTAGTGATGATGATGGTGAGTAGTGTGGTAGTGATGATGTTGGTGAGTAGTGTGGTTGGTGTGGTAGTGATATTAATGGTGAGTAGTGTGGTAGTGATGGTGTTGGTGAGTAGTGTGGTAGTGATGGTGTTGGTGAGTAGTGTGGTAGTGATGATGTTGGTGAGTAGTGTGATAGTGATGATGTTGGTGAGTAGTGTGGTAGTGCTGATGATGGTGAGTAGTGTGGTAGTGATGATGATGGTGAGTAGTATTTTAGTGATGATGTTGGTGAGTAGTGTGGTAGTGATGGTGTTGGTGAGTAGTGTGGTAGTAAAGATGATGGTGAGTACTGATGGTGTTAGTGAGTAGTGTGGTAGTGATGTTGGTGAGTAGTGTGGTAGTGATGGTGTTGGTGGGTAGTGATGATGATGGTGAGTAGTGTGATATTGATTATGTTGGTGAGTAGTGTGGTAGTGATGATGATGGTGAGTAGTGTGGTAGTGATGATAGTGAGTAGTTGTGGTAGTGATGATGATGGTGAGTAGTGTGGTAGTGATGATGATGGTGAGTAGTGTGGTATTGATTATGTTGGTGAGTAGTGTGGTAGTGATGATGATGGTGAGTAGTGTGGTAGTGATGATGGTGAGTAGTGATGATGATTGTGAGAAGTGTGGTAGTGATAATAATTAGTGTAGTAGTGTTGATGTTGGTGAGTAGTGTGGAAGTGATAGTGCTGGTGAGTAGCGTGGTAGTGAAGATGATGGTGAGTACTGTGGTAGTGATGGTGTTGGTGAGTAGTGTGGTAGTGATGGTGTTGGTGAGTGGTGTGGTAGTGATAATAATGGTGAGTAGTGTGGTAGTGATGGTGTTGGTGAGTAGTGTGGTAGTGATGGTGTTGGTGAGTAGTGTGGTAGTGATGATGTTGGTGAGTAGTGTGGTAGTGATGGTGTTGGTAAGTAGTGTGGTAGTGATGATGATGGTGAGTAGTGTGGTATTGATTATGTTGGTGAGTAGTGTGGTAGTGATGATGATGGTGAGTAGTGTTGTAGTGATGATGTTGGTGAGTAGTATTTTAGTGATGATGTTGGTGAGTTGTGTGGTAGTGATGATGCCTGTGAGTAGTGTGGTAGTGATGGTGTTGGTGAGTAGTGTGGTAGTGATGATGATGGTGAGTAGTGTGGTTGTGATGGTGTTGGTGAGTAGTGTGGTAGTGATGATGATAGTGAGTAGCGCGGTATTGATTATGTTGGTGAGTAGTGTGGTAGTGATGATGATGGTGAGTAGTGTGGTAGTGATGATGATGGTGAGTAGTGTCGTAGTGATGATGGTGCGTAGTGTGGTAGTGATGATGATTGTGAGTAGTGTGGTAGTGATGATGGTGAGTAGTGTGGTAGTGATGATGATGGTGTGGTAGTGATGGTGTTGGTGAGTAGTGTAGTAGTGATGGTGTTGGTGAGTAGTGTGGTAGTGAAGATGATGGTGAGTAGTATTTTAGTGATGATGTTGGTAAGTAGTGTGGTAGTGATGGTGTTATTGAGTAGTGTGGTAGTGAAGATGATGGTGAGTACTGTGGTAGTGATGGTGTTGGTGAGTAGTGTGGTAGTGATATTAATAGTGAGTAGTGTGGTAGTGATGGTGTTGGTGAATAGTGTGGTAGTGATGGTGTTGGTGAGTAGTGTGGTAGTGATGATGTTGGTGAGTAGTGTGATAGTGATGATGTTGGTGAGTTGTGTGGTAGTGCTGATGATGGTGAGTAGTGTAGTAGTGATGATGATGGTGAGTAGTATTTTAGTGATGATGTTGTTGAGTAGTGTGGTAGTGATGGTGTTGGTGAGTAGTGTGGTAGTAAAGATGATGGTGAGTACTGATGGTGTTAGTGAGTAGTGATGGTGTTAGTGAGTAGTGTGGTAGTGATGTTAGTGAGTAGTGTGGTAGTGATGGTGTTGGTGGGTAGTGATGATGATGGTGAGTAGTGTGATATTGATTATGTTGGTGAGTAGTGTGGTAGTGATGATGATGGTGAGTAGTGTGGTAGTGATGATAGTGAGTAGTTGTGGTAGTGATGATGATGGTGAGTAGTGTGGTTGTGATGATGATGGTGAGAAGTGTGGTAGTGATGATGGTGAGTAGTGATGATGATTGTGAGTAGTGTGGTAGTGATGATGGTGAGTAGTGTGGTATTGATTACGTTAGTGAGTAGTGTGGTAGTAATGGTGAGCAGTGTGGTAGTGATGACAATGAGTAGTGTGGTAGTGATGATGATGAGTAGTGTGGTAGTGATGATGATGATGAGTAGTGTAGTAGTGATGATAATGAGTAGTGTGGTAGTGATGATGATTGTGAGTAGTGATGATGGTGAGTAGTGTGGTAGTGATGATAATGGTGAGTAGTGTGGTAGTGATGGTGTTGGTGAGTAGTGTAGAAGTGATGGTGTTGGTGAGTAGTGTGGTAGTGAAGATGATGGTGAGTTGTATTTTAGTGATGACGTTGGTGAGTAGTGTGGTAGTGATTGTGTTGGTGAGTAGTGTGGTAGTGAAGATGATGGTGAATACTGTGGTAGTGATGGTGTTGGTGAGTAGTGTGGTAGTGCTGATGATAATGAGTAGTGTGGTAGTGATGATGATGGTGAGTAGTGTGGTAGTGATGATGGTGAGTAGTGTGGTAGTGATGATGATTGTGAATAGTGTGGTAGTGATGATGGTGAGTAGTGTGGTATTGATTACGTTGGTGAGTAGTGTGGTAGTGATGGTGAGTACTGTGGTAGTGATGATAGTGAGTAGTGTGGTAGTGATGATGATGATGAGTAGTGTGGTAGTTATGATAAAGAGTAGTGTGGTAGTTATGATAAAGAGTAGTGTGGTAGTGATGATGATTGTGAGTAGTGTGGTAGTGATGATGGTGAGTAGTGTGGTAGTGATGATGATGGTGAGTAGTGTGGTAGTGATAGTGTTGGTGAGTAGTGTAGTAGTGATAGTGTTGGTGAGTAGTGTGGTAGTGAAGATGATGGTGAGTAGTATTTTAGTGATGACGTTGGTGAGTAGTGTGGTAGTGATGATGATTGTGAGTAGTGTGGTAGTGATGGTGTTGGTGAATAGTGTGGTAGTGATGATGATGGTGAGTAGTGTGGTAGTGATGATGTTGGTGAGTAGTGTGGTTGGTGTGGTAGTGATATTAATGGTGAGTAGTGTGGTAGTGATGGTGTTGGTGAGTAGTGTGGTAGTGATGGTGTTGGTGAGTAGTGTGGTAGTGATGATGTTGGTGAGTAGTGTGATAGTGATGATGTTGGTGAGTAGTGTGGTAGTGCTGATGATGGTGAGTAGTGTGGTAGTGATGATGATGGTGAGTAGTATTTTAGTGATGATGTTGGTGAGTTGTGTGGTAGTGATGGTGTTGGTGAGTAGTGTGGTAGTAAAGATGATGGTGAGTACTGATGGTGTTAGTGAGTAGTGTGGTAGTGATGTTGGTGAGTAGTGTGGTAGTGATGGTGTTGGTGGGTAGTGATGATGATGGTGAGTAGTGTGATATTGATTATGTTGGTGAGTAGTGTGGTAGTGATGATGATGGTGAGTAGTGTGGTAGTGATGATAGTGAGTAGTTGTGGTAGTGATGATGATGGTGAGTAGTGTGGTAGTGATGATGATGGTGAGTAGTGTGGTATTGATTATGTTGGTGAGTAGTGTGGTAGTGATGATGATGGTGAGTAGTGTGGTAGTGATGATGGTGAGTAGTGATGATGATTGTGAGTAGTGTGGTAGTGATAATAATTAGTGTAGTAGTGTTGATGTTGGTGAGTAGTGTGGAAGTGATAGTGCTGGTGAGTAGCGTGGTAGTGAAGATGATGGTGAGTACTGTGGTAGTGATGGTGTTGGTGAGTAGTGTGGTAGTGATGGTGTTGGTGAGTGGTGTGGTAGTGATAATAATGGTGAGTAGTGTGGTAGTGATGGTGTTGGTGAGTAGTGTGGTAGTGATGGTGTTGGTGAGTAGTGTGGTAGTGATGATGTTGGTGAGTAGTGTGGTAGTGATGGTGTTGGTAAGTAGTGTGGTAGTGATGATGATGGTGAGTAGTGTGGTATTGATTATGTTGGTGAGTAGTGTGGTAGTGATGATGATGGTGAGTAGTGTTGTAGTGATGATGTTGGTGAGTAGTATTTTAGTGATGATGTTGGTGAGTTGTGTGGTAGTGATGATGCCTGTGAGTAGTGTGGTAGTGATGGTGTTGGTGAGTAGTGTGGTAGTGATGATGATGGTGAGTAGTGTGGTTGTGATGGTGTTGGTGAGTAGTGTGGTAGTGATGATGATAGTGAGTAGCGCGGTATTGATTATGTTGGTGAGTAGTGTGGTAGTGATGATGATGGTGAGTAGTGTGGTAGTGATGATGATGGTGAGTAGTGTCGTAGTGATGATGGTGTGTAGTGTGGTAGTGATGATGATTGTGAGTAGTGTGGTAGTGATGATGGTGAGTAGTGTGGTAGTGATGATGATGGTGTGGTAGTGATTGTGTTGGTGAGTAGTGTAGTAGTGATGGTGTTGGTGAGTAGTGTGGTAGTGAAGATGATGGTGAGTAGTATTTTAGTGATGATGTTGGTGAGTAGTGTGGTAGTGATGGTGTTATTGAGTAGTGTGGTAGTGAAGATGATGGTGAGTACTGTGGTAGTGATGGTGTTGGTGAGTAGTGTGGTAGTGATATTAATAGTGAGTAGTGTGGTAGTGATGGTGTTGGTGAATAGTGTGGTAGTGATGGTGTTGGTGAGTAGTGTGGTAGTGATGATGTTGGTGAGTAGTGTGATAGTGATGATGTTGGTGAGTTGTGTGGTAGTGCTGATGATGGTGAGTAGTGTAGTAGTGATGATGATGGTGAGTAGTATTTTAGTGATGATGTTGGTTAGTAGTGTGGTAGTGATGGTGTTGGTGAGTAGTGTGGTAGTAAAGATGATGGTGAGTACTGATGGTGTTAGTGAGTAGTGATGGTGTTAGTGAGTAGTGTGGTAGTGATGTTAGTGAGTAGTGTGGTAGTGATGGTGTTGGTGGGTAGTGATGATGATGGTGAGTAGTGTGATATTGATTATGTTGGTGAGTAGTGTGGTAGTGATGATAGTGAGTAGTTGTGGTAGTGATGATGATGGTGAGTAGTGTGGTTGTGATGATGATGGTGAGAAGTGTGGTAGTGATGATGGTGAGTAGTGTGGTAGTGATGATGATTGTGAGTAGTGTGGTAGTGATGATGGTGAGTAGTGTAGTATTGATTACGTTAGTGAGTAGTGTGGTAGTGATGGTGAGTAGTGTGGTAGTGATGACAATGAGTAGTGTGGTAGTGATGATGATGAGTAGTGTGGTAGTGATGATGATGATGAGTAGTGTAGTAGTGATGATAATGAGTAGTGTGGTAGTGATGATGATTGTGAGTAGTGTGGTAGTGATGATGGTGAGTAGTGTGGTAGTGATGATAATGGTGAGTAGTGTGGTAGTGATGGTGTTGGTGAGTAGTGTAGTAGTGATGGTGTTGGTGAGTAGTGTGGTAGTGAAGATGATGGTGAGTTGTATTTTAGTGATGACGTTGGTGAGTAGTGTGGTAGTGATTGTGTTGGTGAGTAGTGTGGTAGTGAAGATGATGGTGAATACTGTGGTAGTGATGGTGTTGGTGAGTAGTGTGGTAGTGCTGATGATAATGAGTAGTGTGGTAGTGATGATGATGGTGAGTAGTGTGGTAGTGATGATGGTGAGTAGTGTGGTAGTGATGATGATTGTGAATAGTGTGGTAGTGATGATGGTGAGTAGTGTGGTATTGATTACGTTGGTGAGTAGTGTGGTAGTGATGGTGAGTACTGTGGTAGTGATGATAGTGAGTAGTGTGGTAGTGATGATGATGATGAGTAGTGTGGTAGTTATGATAAAGAGTAGTGTGGTAGTTATGATAAAGAGTAGTGTGGTAGTGATGATGATTGTGAGTAGTGTGGTAGTGATGATGGTGAGTAGTGTGGTAGTGATGATGATGGTGAGTAGTGTGGTAGTGATAGTGTTGGTGAGTAGTGTAGTAGTGATAGTGTTGGTGAGTAGTGTGGTAGTGAAGATGATGGTGAGTAGTATTTTAGTGATGACGTTGGTGAGTAGTGTGGTAGTGATGATGATTGTGAGTAGTGTGGTAGTGATGGTGTTGGTGAATAGTGTGGTAGTGATGATGATGGTGAGTAGTGTGGTAGTGATGATGTTGGTGAGTAGTGTGGTTGGTGTGGTAGTGATATTAATGGTGAGTAGTGTGGTAGTGATGGTGTTGGTGAGTAGTGTGGTAGTGATGGTGTTGGTGAGTAGTGTGGTAGTGATGATGTTGGTGAGTAGTGTGATAGTGATGATGTTGGTGAGTAGTGTGGTAGTGCTGATGATGGTGAGTAGTGTGGTAGTGATGATGATTGTGAGTAGTATTTTAGTGATGATGTTGGTGAGTTGTGTGGTAGTGATGGTGTTGGTGAGTAGTGTGGTAGTAAAGATGATGGTGAGTACTGATGGTGTTAGTGAGTAGTGTGGTAGTGATGTTGGTGAGTAGTGTGGTAGTGATGGTGTTGGTGGGTAGTGATGATGATGGTGAGTAGTGTGATATTGATTATGTTGGTGAGTAGTGTGGTAGTGATGATGATGGTGAGTAGTGTGGTAGTGATGATAGTGAGTAGTTGTGGTAGTGATGATGATGGTGAGTAGTGTGGTAGTGATGATGATGGTGAGTAGTGTGGTATTGATTATGTTGGTGAGTAGTGTGGTAGTGATGATGATGGTGAGTAGTGTGGTAGTGATGATGGTGAGTAGTGATGATGATTGTGAGTAGTGTGGTAGTGATAATAATTAGTGTAGTAGTGTTGATGTTGGTGAGTAGTGTGGAAGTGATAGTGCTGGTGAGTAGCGTGGTAGTGAAGATGATGGTGAGTACTGTGGTAGTGATGGTGTTGGTGAGTAGTGTGGTAGTGATGGTGTTGGTGAGTGGTGTGGTAGTGATAATAATGGTGAGTAGTGTGGTAGTGATGGTGTTGGTGAGTAGTGTGGTAGTGATGGTGTTGGTGAGTAGTGTGGTAGTGATGATGTTGGTGAGTAGTGTGGTAGTGATGGTGTTGGTAAGTAGTGTGGTAGTGATGATGATGGTGAGTAGTGTGGTATTGATTATGTTGGTGAGTAGTGTGGTAGTGATGATGATGGTGAGTAGTGTTGTAGTGATGATGTTGGTGAGTAGTATTTTAGTGATGATGTTGGTGAGTTGTGTGGTAGTGATGATGCCTGTGAGTAGTGTGGTAGTGATGGTGTTGGTGAGTAGTGTGGTAATGATGATGATGGTGAGTAGTGTGGTTGTGATGGTGTTGGTGAGTAGTGTGGTAGTGATGATGATAGTGAGTAGCGCGGTATTGATTATGTTGGTGAGTAGTGTGGTAGTGATGATGATGGTGAGTAGTGTGGTAGTGATGATGATGGTGAGTAGTGTCGTAGTGATGATGGTGCGTAGTGTGGTAGTGATGATGATTGTGAGTAGTGTGGTAGTGATGATGGTGAGTAGTGTGGTAGTGATGATGATGGTGTGGTAGTGATTGTGTTGGTGAGTAGTGTAGTAGTGATGGTGTTGGTGAGTAGTGTGGTAGTGAAGATGATGGTGAGTAGTATTTTAGTGATGATGTTGGTGAGTAGTGTGGTAGTGATGGTGTTATTGAGTAGTGTGGTAGTGAAGATGATGGTGAGTACTGTGGTAGTGATGGTGTTGGTGAGTAGTGTGGTAGTGATATTAATAGTGAGTAGTGTGGTAGTGATGGTGTTGGTGAATAGTGTGGTAGTGATGGTGTTGGTGAGTAGTGTGGTAGTGATGATGTTGGTGAGTAGTGTGATAGTGATGATGTTGGTGAGTTGTGTGGTAGTGCTGATGATGGTGAGTAGTGTAGTAGTGATGATGATGGTGAGTAGTATTTTAGTGATGATGTTGGTTAGTAGTGTGGTAGTGATGGTGTTGGTGAGTAGTGTGGTAGTAAAGATGATGGTGAGTACTGATGGTGTTAGTGAGTAGTGATGGTGTTAGTGAGTAGTGTGGTAGTGATGTTAGTGAGTAGTGTGGTAGTGATGGTGTTGGTGGGTAGTGATGATGATGGTGAGTAGTGTGATATTGATTATGTTGGTGAGTAGTGTGGTAGTGATGATAGTGAGTAGTTGTGGTAGTGATGATGATGGTGAGTAGTGTGGTTGTGATGATGATGGTGAGAAGTGTGGTAGTGATGATGGTGAGTAGTGTGGTAGTGATGATGATTGTGAGTAGTGTGGTAGTGATGATGGTGAGTAGTGTGGTATTGATTACGTTAGTGAGTAGTGTGGTAGTGATGGTGAGTAGTGTGGTAGTGATGACAATGAGTAGTGTGGTAGTGATGATGATGAGTAGTGTGGTAGTGATGATGATGATGAGTAGTGTAGTAGTGATGATAATGAGTAGTGTGGTAGTGATGATGATTGTGAGTAGTGTGGTAGTGATGATGGTGAGTAGTGTGGTAGTGATGATAATGGTGAGTAGTGTGGTAGTGATGGTGTTGGTGAGTAGTGTAGTAGTGATGGTGTTGGTGAGTAGTGTGGTAGTGAAGATGATGGTGAGTTGTATTTTAGTGATGACGTTGGTGAGTAGTGTGGTAGTGATTGTGTTGGTGAGTAGTGTGGTAGTGAAGATGATGGTGAATACTGTGGTAGTGATGGTGTTGGTGAGTAGTGTGGTAGTGCTGATGATAATGAGTAGTGTGGTAGTGATGATGATGGTGAGTAGTGTGGTAGTGATGATGGTGAGTAGTGTGGTAGTGATGATGATTGTGAATAGTGTGGTAGTGATGATGGTGAGTAGTGTGGTATTGATTACGTTGGTGAGTAGTGTGGTAGTGATGGTGAGTACTGTGGTAGTGATGATAGTGAGTAGTGTGGTAGTGATGATGATGATGAGTAGTGTGGTAGTTATGATAAAGAGTAGTGTGGTAGTTATGATAAAGAGTAGTGTGGTAGTGATGATGATTGTGAGTAGTGTGGTAGTGATGATGGTGAGTAGTGTGGTAGTGATGATGATGGTGAGTAGTGTGGTAGTGATAGTGTTGGTGAGTAGTGTAGTAGTGATAGTGTTGGTGAGTAGTGTGGTAGTGAAGATGATGGTGAGTAGTATTTTAGTGATGACGTTGGTGAGTAGTGTGGTAGTGATGATGTTGGTGAGTAGTGTGGTAGTGATGATGATTGTGAGTAGTGTGGTAGTGATGGTGTTGGTGAATAGTGTGGTAGTGATGATGATGGTGAGTAGTGTGGTAGTGATGATGTTGGTGAGTAGTGTGGTT
Source organism: Procambarus clarkii (assembly GCF_040958095.1). Classification (NCBI taxonomy): domain Eukaryota; kingdom Metazoa; phylum Arthropoda; class Malacostraca; order Decapoda; family Cambaridae; genus Procambarus; species Procambarus clarkii. The sequence continues at coordinate 12,565,405 of NC_091234.1, forward strand.
GGTGTGGTAGTGATATTAATGGTGATTAGTGTGGTAGTGATGGTGTTGGTGAGTAGTGTGGTAGTGATGGTGTTGGTGAGTAGTGTGGTAGTGATGATGTTGGTGAGTAGTGTGATAGTGATGATGTTGGTGAGTAGTGTGGTAGTGCTGATGATGGTGAGTAGTGTGGTAGTGATGATGATGGTGAGTAGTATTTTAGTGATGATGTTGGTGAGTAGTGTGGTAGTGATGGTGTTGGTGAGTAGTGTGGTAGTAAAGATGATGGTTAGTACTGATGGTGTTAGTGAGTAGTGTGGTAGTGATGTTGGTGAGTAGTGTGGTAGTGATGGTGTTGGTGGGTAGTGATGATGATGGTGAGTAGTGTGATATTGATTATGTTGGTGAGTAGTGTGGTAGTGATGATGATGGTGAGTAGTGTGGTAGTGATGATAGTGAGTAGTTGTGGTAGTGATGATGATGGTGAGTAGTGTGGTAGTGATGATGATGGTGAGTAGTGTGGTATTGATTATGTTGGTGAGTAGTGTGGTAGTGATGATGATGGTGAGTAGTGTGGTAGTGATGATGGTGAGTAGTGATGATGATTGTGAGTAGTGTGGTAGTGATAATAATTAGTGTAGTAGTGTTGATGTTGGTGAGTAGTGTGGAAGTGATAGTGCTGGTGAGTAGCGTGGTAGTGAAGATGATGGTGAGTACTGTGGTAGTGATGGTGTTGGTGAGTAGTGTGGTAGTGATGGTGTTGGTGAGTGGTGTGGTAGTGATAATAATGGTGAGTAGTGTGGTAGTGATGGTGTTGGTGAGTAGTGTGGTAGTGATGGTGTTGGTGAGTAGTGTGGTAGTGATGATGTTGGTGAGTAGTGTGGTAGTGATGGTGTTGGTAAGTAGTGTGGTAGTGATGATGATGGTGAGTAGTGTGGTATTGATTATGTTGGTGAGTAGTGTGGTAGTGATGATGATGGTGAGTAGTGTTGTAGTGATGATGTTGGTGAGTAGTATTTTAGTGATGATGTTGGTGAGTTGTGTGGTAGTGATGATGCCTGTGAGTAGTGTGGTAGTGATGGTGTTGGTGAGTAGTGTGGTAGTGATGATGATGGTGAGTAGTGTGGTTGTGATGGTGTTGGTGAGTAGTGTGGTAGTGATGATGATAGTGAGTAGCGCGGTATTGATTATGTTGGTGAGTAGTGTGGTAGTGATGATGATGGTGAGTAGTGTGGTAGTGATGATGATGGTGAGTAGTGTCGTAGTGATGATGGTGCGTAGTGTGGTAGTGATGATGATTGTGAGTAGTGTGGTAGTGATGATGGTGAGTAGTGTGGTAGTGATGATGATGGTGTGGTAGTGATGGTGTTGGTGAGTAGTGTAGTAGTGATGGTGTTGGTGAGTAGTGTGGTAGTGAAGATGATGGTGAGTAGTATTTTAGTGATGATGTTGGTGAGTAGTGTGGTAGTGATGGTGTTATTGAGTAGTGTGGTAGTGAAGATGATGGTGAGTACTGTGGTAGTGATGGTGTTGGTGAGTAGTGTGGTAGTGATATTAATAGTGAGTAGTGTGGTAGTGATGGTGTTGGTGAATAGTGTGGTAGTGATGGTGTTGGTGAGTAGTGTGGTAGTGATGATGTTGGTGAGTAGTGTGATAGTGATGATGTTGGTGAGTTGTGTGGTAGTGCTGATGATGGTGAGTAGTGTAGTAGTGATGATGATGGTGAGTAGTATTTTAGTGATGATGTTGGTTAGTAGTGTGGTAGTGATGGTGTTGGTGAGTAGTGTGGTAGTAAAGATGATGGTGAGTACTGATGGTGTTAGTGAGTAGTGATGGTGTTAGTGAGTAGTGTGGTAGTGATGTTAGTGAGTAGTGTGGTAGTGATGGTGTTGGTGGGTAGTGATGATGATGGTGAGTAGTGTGATATTGATTATGTTGGTGAGTAGTGTGGTAGTGATGATGATGGTGAGTAGTGTGGTAGTGATGATAGTGAGTAGTTGTGGTAGTGATGATGATGGTGAGTAGTGTGGTTGTGATGATGATGGTGAGAAGTGTGGTAGTGATGATGGTGAGTAGTGTGGTAGTGATGATGATTGTGAGTAGTGTGGTAGTGATGATGGTGAGTAGTGTGGTATTGATTACGTTAGTGAGTAGTGTGGTAGTGATGGTGAGTAGTGTGGTAGTGATGACAATGAGTAGTGTGGTAGTGATGATGATGAGTAGTGTGGTAGTGATGATGATGATGAGTAGTGTAGTAGTGATGATAATGAGTAGTGTGGTAGTGATGATGATTGTGAGTAGTGTGGTAGTGATGATGGTGAGTAGTGTGGTAGTGATGATAATGGTGAGTAGTGTGGTAGTGATGGTGTTGGTGAGTAGTGTAGTAGTGATGGTGTTGGTGAGTAGTGTGGTAGTGAAGATGATGGTGAGTTGTATTTTAGTGATGACGTTGGTGAGTAGTGTGGTAGTGATTGTGTTGGTGAGTAGTGTGGTAGTGAAGATGATGGTGAATACTGTGGTAGTGATGGTGTTGGTGAGTAGTGTGGTAGTGCTGATGATAATGAGTAGTGTGGTAGTGATGATGATGGTGAGTAGTGTGGTAGTGATGATGGTGAGTAGTGTGGTAGTGATGATGATTGTGAATAGTGTGGTAGTGATGATGGTGAGTAGTGTGGTATTGATTACGTTGTTGAGTAGTGTGGTAGTGATGGTGAGTACTGTGGTAGTGATGATAGTGAGTAGTGTGGTAGTGATGATGATGATGAGTAGTGTGGTAGTTATGATAAAGAGTAGTGTGGTAGTTATGATAAAGAGTAGCGTGGTAGTGATGATGATTGTGAGTAGTGTGGTAGTGATGATGGTGAGTAGTGTGGTAGTGATGATGATGGTGAGTAGTGTGGTAGTGATAGTGTTGGTGAGTAGTGTAGTAGTGATAGTGTTGGTGAGTAGTGTAGTAGTGATAGTGTTGGTGAGTAGTGTGGTAGTGAAGATGATTGTGAGTAGTATTTTAGTGATGACGTTGGTGAGTAGTGTGGTAGTGATGATGTTGGTGAGTAGTGTGGTAGTGATGATGATTGTGAGTAGTGTGGTAGTGATGGTGTTGGTGAATAGTGTGGTAGTGATGATGATGGTGAGTAGTGTGGTAGTGATGATGTTGGTGAGTAGTGTGGTTGGTGTGGTAGTGATATTAATGGTGAGTAGTGTGGTAGTGATGGTGTTGGTGAGTAGTGTGGTAGTGATGGTGTTGGTGAGTAGTGTGGTAGTGATAATGTTGGTGAGTAGTGTGATAGTGATGATGTTGGTGAGTAGTGTGGTAGTGCTGATGATGGTGAGTAGTGTGGTAGTGATGATGATGGTGAGTAGTATTTTAGTGATGATGTTGGTGAGTAGTGTGGTAGTGATGGTGTTGGTGAGTAGTGTGGTAGTAAAGATGATGGTGAGTACTGATGGTGTTAGTGAGTAGTGTGGTAGTGATGTTGGTGAGTAGTGTGGTAGTGATGGTGTTGGTGGGTAGTGATGATGATGGTGAGTAGTGTGATATTGATTATGTTGGTGAGTAGTGTGGTAGTGATGATGATGGTGAGTAGTGTGGTAGTGATGATAGTGAGTAGTTGTGGTAGTGATGATGATGGTGAGTAGTGTGGTATTGATTATGTTGGTGAGTAGTGTGGTAGTGATGATGATGGTGAGTAGTGTGGTAGTGATGATGGTGAGTAGTGATGATGATTGTGAGTAGTGTGGTAGTGATAATAATTAGTGTAGTAGTGTTGATGTTGGTGAGTAGTGTGGAAGTGATAGTGCTGGTGAGTAGCGTGGTAGTGAAGATGATGGTGAGTACTGTGGTAGTGATGGTGTTGGTGAGTAGTGTGGTAGTGATGGTGTTGGTGAGTGGTGTGGTAGTGATAATAATGGTGAGTAGTGTGGTAGTGATGGTGTTGGTGAGTAGTGATGGTGTTGGTGAGTAGTGTGGTAGTGATGATGTTGGTGAGTAGTGTGGTAGTGATGGTGTTGGTAAGTAGTGTGGTAGTGATGATGATGGTGAGTAGTGTGGTATTGATTATGTTGGTGAGTAGTGTGGTAGTGATGATGATGGTGAGTAGTGTTGTAGTGATGATGTTGGTGAGTAGTATTTTAGTGATGATGTTGGTGAGTTGTGTGGTAGTGATGATGCCTGTGAGTAGTGTGGTAGTGATGGTGTTGGTGAGTAGTGTGGTAGTGATGATGATGGTGAGTAGTGTGGTTGTGATGGTGTTGGTGAGTAGTGTGGTAGTGATGATGATAGTGAGTAGCACGGTATTGATTATGTTGGTGAGTAGTGTGGTAGTGATGATGATGGTGAGTAGTGTGGTAGTGATGATGATGGTGAGTAGTGTCGTAGTGATGATGGTGCATAGTGTGTTAGTGATGATGATTGTGAGTAGTGTGGTAGTGATGATGGTGAGTAGTGTGGTAGTGATGATGATGGTGTGGTAGTGATGGTGTTGGTGAGTAGTGTAGTAGTGATGGTGTTGGTGAGTAGTGTGGTAGTGAAGATGATGGTGAGTAGTATTTTAGTGATGATGTTGGTGAGTAGTGTGGTAGTGATGGTGTTATTGAGTAGTGTGGTAGTGAAGATGATGGTGAGTACTGTGGTAGTGATGGTGTTGGTGAGTAGTGTGGTAGTGATATTAATAGTGAGTAGTGTGGTAGTGATGGTGTTGGTGAATAGTGTGGTAGTGGTGGTGTTGGTGAGTAGTGTGGTAGTGATGATGTTGGTGAGTAGTGTGATAGTGATGATGTTGGTGAGTTGTGTGGTAGTGCTGATGATGGTGAGTAGTGTGGTAGTGATGATGATGGTGAGTAGTATTTTAGTGATGATGTTGGTGAGTAGTGTGGTAGTGATGGTGTTGGTGAGTAGTGTGGTAGTAAAGATGATGGTGAGTACTGATGGTGTTAGTGAGTAGTGATGGTGTTAGTGAGTAGTGTGGTAGTGATGTTAGTGAGTAGTGTGGTAGTGATGGTGTTGGTGGGTAGTGATGATGATGGCGAGTAGTGTGATATTGATTATGTTGGTGAGTAGTGTGGTAGTGATGATGATGGTGAGTAGTGTGGTAGTGATGATAGTGAGTAGTTGTGGTAGTGATGATGATGGTGAGTAGTGTGGTTGTGATGATGATGGTGAGAAGTGTGGTAGTGATGATGGTGAGTAGTGTGGTAGTGATGATGATTGTGAGTAGTGTGGTAGTGATGATGGTGAGTAGTGTGGTATTGATTACGTTAGTGAGTAGTGTGGTAGTGATGGTGAGTAGTGTGGTAGTGATGACAATGAGTAGTGTGGTAGTGATGATGATGAGTAGTGTGGTAGTGATGATGATGATGAGTAGTGTAGTAGTGATGATAATGAGTAGTGTGGTAGTGATGATGATTGTGAGTAGTGTGGTAGTGATGATGGTGAGTAGTGTGGTAGTGATGATAATGGTGAGTAGTGTGGTAGTGATGGTGTTGGTGAGTAGTGTAGTAGTGATGGTGTTGGTGAGTAGTGTGGTAGTGAAGATGATGGTGAGTTGTATTTTAGTGATGACGTTGGTGAGTAGTGTGGTAGTGATTGTGTTGGTGAGTAGTGTGGTAGTGAAGATGATGGTGAATACTGTGGTAGTGATGGTGTTGGTGAGTAGTGTGGTAGTGCTGATGATAATGAGTAGTGTGGTAGTGATGATGATGGTGAGTAGTATTTTAGTGATAATGTTGGTGAGTAGTGTGGTAGTGATGGTGTTGGTGAGTAGTGTGGTAGTGAAGATTATGGTGAGTACTGTGGTAGTGATGGTGTTGGTGAGTAGTGTGGTAGTGATGGTGTTGGTGAGTAGTGTGGTAGTGATGTTGGTGAGTAGTGTGGTAGTGATGGTGTTGGTGAGTAGTGTAGTAGTGAAGATGATGGTGAGTACTGTGGTAGTGATGTTGTTGGTGAGTAGTGTGGTAGTGATGGTGTTGGTGAATAGTGTGGTAGTGATAATAATGGTGAGTAGTGTGGTAGTGATGGTGTTGGTGAGTAGTGTGGTAATGGTGTTGGTGAGTAGTGTGGTAGTGATGATGTTGGTGAGTAGTGTGGTAGTGATGATGTTGGTGAGTAGTGTGGTGGTGTTGGTGAATAGTGTGGTAGTGATAATAATGGTGAGTAGTGTGGTAGTGATGATGTTGTTGAGTAGTGTGGTAGTGATGATGTTGGTGAGTAGTGTGGTAGTGATGATGTTGGTGAGTAGTGTGGTAGTGATGATGGTGAGTAGTGTGGAAGTGATGATGATGGTGAGTAGTATTTTAGTGATGATGTTGGTGAGAAGTGTGGTTGTGATGGTGTTGGTGAGTAGTGTGGTAGTCAAGATGATGGTGAGTACTGTGGTAGTGATGTGGTTGGTGAGTAGTGTGGTAGTGATGGTGTTGGTGAGTAGTGTGGTAGTGATGATGACTGTGAGTAGTGTGATAGTGGTAGTGATGGTGTTGGTGAGTAGTGTGGTAGTGATGATGATGGTGAGTAGTGTGGTAGTGATGGTGTTGGTGAGTAGTGTGGTAGTGATATTAATGGTGAGTAGTGTGGTAGTGTTGGTGAGTAGTGTGGTGGTGTTGGTGAGTAGTGTGGTAGTGATAATGTTGGTGAGTAGTGTGGTAGTGATGATGTTGGTGAGTAGTGTGGTAGTGATGATGTTGGTGAGAAGTGTGGTAGTGATGATGTTGGTGAGTAGTGTGGTAGTGCTGATGATGGTGAGTAGTGTGGTAGTGATGATGATGGTGAGTTGTATTTTAGTGATGATGTTGGTGTGTAGTGTGGTAGTGATGGTGTTGGTGAGTAGTGTGGTAGTAAAGATGATGGTGAGTACTGATGGTGTTAGTGAGTAGTGTGGTAGTGATGGTGTTAGTGAGTAGTGTGGTAGTGATGTTGGTGAGTAGTGTGGTAGTGATGGTGTTGGTGAGTGGTGTGGTAGTGATGATGATGGTGAGTAGTGTGATATTGATTACGTTGGTGAGTAGTGTGGTAGTGATGATGATGGTGAGTAGTGTGGTAGTGATGATGGTGAGTAGTTGTGGTAGTGATGATGATGGTGAGTAGTGTAGTAGTGATGATGGTGAGTAGTGTGGTAGTGATGATGATGGTGAGTAGTGTGGTAGTGATGATGGTGAGTAGTGTGGTAGTGATGATGATTGTGAATAGTGTGGTAGTGATGATGGTGAGTAGTGTGGTATTGATTACGTTGGTGAGTAGTGTGGTAGTGATGGTGAGTACTGTGGTAGTGATGATAGTGAGTAGTGTGGTAGTGATGATGATGATGAGTAGTGTGGTAGTTATGATAAAGAGTAGTGTGGTAGTTATGATAAAGAGTAGTGTGGTAGTGATGATGATTGTGAGTAGTGTGGTAGTGATGATGGTGAGTAGTGTGGTAGTGATGATGATGGTGAGTAGTGTGGTAGTGATAGTGTTGGTGAGTAGTGTAGTAGTGATAGTGTTGGTGAGTAGTGTGGTAGTGAAGATGATGGTGAGTAGTATTTTAGTGATGACGTTGGTAAGTAGTGTGGTAGTGATTGTGTTGGTAAGTAGTGTGGTAGTGAAGATGATGGTGAATACTGTGGTAGTGATGGTGTTGGTGAGTAGTGTGGTAGTGATGGTGTTGGTAAGTAGTGTGGTAGTGATAATAATGGTGAGTAGTGTGGTATTGATTATGTTGGTGAGTAGTGTGGTAGTGATGATGATGGTGAGTAGTGTGGTAGTTATGATGGTGAGTAGTTGTGGTTGAGATGATGATGGTGAGTAGTGTGGTAGTGATGATGGTGAGTAGTGTGGTAGTGATGATGATTGTGAGTAGTGTGGTAGTGATGATGGTGAGTAGTGTGGTAGTGATGATGATGGTGAGTAGTGTGGTAGTGATGGTGTTGGTGAGTAGTATAGTAGTGATGATGAGTAGTGTAGTAGTGATGGTGTTGGTGAGTAGTGTAGTAGTGAAGATGATGGTGAGTAGTATTTTAGTGATGATGTTGGTGAATAATGTGGTAGTGATGGTGTTGGTGAGTAGTGTGGTAGTGAAGATGATGGTGAGTACTGTGGTAGTGATGGTGTTGGTGAGTAGTGTGGTAGTGATGGTGTTGGTGAATAGTGTGGTAGTGATAATAATGGTGAGTAGTGTGGTTGTGATAGTGTTGGTGAGTAGTGTTGTAGTGATGGTGTTGGTGAGTAGTGTTGTAGTGATGATGTTGGTGTGTAGTGTGGTAGTGATGATGTTGGTGAGTAGTGTGGTAGTGATGATGTTGGTGAGTAGTGTGGTAGTGATGATGTTGGTGAGTAGTGTGGTAGTGATGATGGTGAGCAGTGTGGTAGTGATGATGATGGTGAGTAGTATTTTAGTGATGATGTTGGTGAGTAGTGTGGTAGTGATAGTGTTGGTGAGTAGTGTAGTAGTGATAGTGTTGGTGAGTAGTGTGGTAGTGAAGATGATGGTGAGTAGTATTTTAGTGATGACCTTGGTGAGTAGTGTGGTATTGATGGTGTTGGAGAGTAGTGTGGTAGTGATAATAATGGTGAGTAGTGTGGTATTGATTATGTTGGTGAGTAGTGTGGTAGTGATGATGATGGAGAGTAGTGTGGTAGTGATGATGGTGAGTAGTTGTGGTAGTGATGGTGTTGGTGAGTAGTGTGGTAGTGATGGTGTTGGTGAGTAGTGTGGTAGTGATAATAATGGTGAGTAGTGTGGTATTGATTATGTTGGTGAGTAGTGTGGTAGTGATGATGATGGAGAGTAGTGTGGTAGTGATGATGGTGAGTAGTTGTGGTAGTGATGATGATGGTGAGTAGTGTGGTAGTGATGATGGTGAGTAGTGTGGTAGTGATGATGATTGTGAGTAGTGTGGTAGTGATGATGGTGAGTAGTGTGGTAGTGATGATGATGGTGAGTAGTGTAGTAGTGATGATGGTGAGTAGTGTGGTAGTGATGATGATGGTGAGTAGTGTGGTAGTGATGATGGTGAGTAGTGTGGTAGTGATGATGATTGTGAATAGTGTGGTAGTGATGATGGTGAGTAGTGTGGTATTGATTACGTTGGTGAGTAGTGTGGTGGTGATGGTGAGTACTGTGGTAGTGATGATAGTGAGTAGTGTGGTAGTGATGATGATGAGTAGTGTGGTAGTTATGATAAAGAGTAGTGTGGATAGTGATGATGATTGTGAGTAGTGTGGTAGTGATGATAGTGAGTAGTGTGGTAGTGATGATGATGGTGAGTAGTGTGGTAGTTATAGTGTTGGTGAGTAGTGTAGTATTGATGGTGTTGGTGAGTAGTGTGGTAGTGAAGATGATGGTGAGTAGTCTTTTAGTGATGACGTTGGTGTGTAGTGTGGTAGTGATTGTGTTGGTGAGTAGTGTGGTAGTGAAGATGATGGTGAATACTGTGGTAGTGATGGTGTTGGTGAGTAGTGTGGTAGTGATGGTGTTGGTGAGTAGTGTGGTAGTGATAATAATAGTGAGTAGTGTGGTATTGATTATGTTGGTGAGTAGTGTGGTAGTGAAGATGATGGAGAGTAGTGTGGTAGTGATGATGGTGAGTAGTTGTGGTAGTGATGATGATGGTGAGTAGTGTGGTAGTGATGATGGTGAGTAGTGTGGTAGTGATGATGATTGTGAGTAGTGTGGTAGTGATGATGGTGAGTAGTGTGGTAGTGATGATGATGGTGAGTAGTGTGGTAGTGATGGTGTTGGTGAGTAGTATAGTAGTGATGATGAGTAGTGTGGTAGTGATGGTGTTGGTGAGTAGTGTGGTAGTGATGATGTTGGTGCGTAGTGTGGTAGTGATGATGTTGGTGAGTAGTGTGGTAGTGATGATGTTGGTGAGTAGTGTGGTAGTGATGATGTTGGTGAGTAGTGTGGTAGTGATGATGGTGAGCAGTGTGGTAGTGATGATGATGGTGAGTAGTATTTTAGTGATGATGTTGGTGAGTAGTGTGGTAGTGATGGTGTTGGTGAGTAGTGTGGTAGTGAAGATGATGGTGAGTACTGTGGTAGTGATGTGGTTGGTGAGTAGTGTGGTAGTGATGATGTTGGTGAGTAATGTGGTAGTGATAATAATGGTGAGTAGTGTGGTAGTGATGATGATGGTGAGTAGTGTGGTATTGATTATGTTGGAGAGTAGTGTGGTAGTGATGATGATGCTGAGTAGTGTTGTAGTGATGATAGTGAGTAGTGTGGTAGTGATGGTGATGGTGAGTAGTGTGGTAGTGATGATGATGGTGTGGTAGTGATGGTGTTGGTGAGTAGTGTAGTAGTGATGGTGTTGGTGAGTAGTGTGGTAGTCAAGATGATGGTGAGTAGTATTTTAGTGATGATGTTGGTGAGTAGTGTGGTAGTGATGATGTTATTGAGTAGTGTGGTATTGAAGATGATGGTGAGTACTTTGGTACTGATGGTGTTGGTGAGTAGTGTGGTAGTGATATTAATGGTGAGTAGTGTGGTAGTGATGGTGTTGGTGAGTAGCGTGGTAGTGATGGTGTTGGTGAGTAGTGTGGTAGTGAAGATGTTGGTGTGTAGTGTAGTAGTGATGATGTTGGTGAGTAGTGTGGTAGTGATGATGTTGGTGAGTAGTGTGGTAGTGATGATGATGGAGAGTAGTGTGGTAGTGATGATGGTGAGTAGTGTGGTAGTGATGATGATGGTGAGTAGTATTTTAGTGATGATGTTGGTGAGTAGTGTGGTAGTGATGGTGTTGGTGAGTAGTGTGGTAGTGAAGATGATGGTGAGTACTGTGGTAGTGATGTGGTTGGTGAGTACTGTGGTAGTGATGGTGTTGGTGAGTAATGTGGTAGTGATAATAATGGTGAGTAGTGTGGTAGTGATGGTGTTGGTAAGTAGTGTGGTAGTGATGATGTTGGTGAGTAGTGTGGTAGTGATGATGATTGTGAGTAGTGTGGTAGTAGTAGTGATGGTGTTGGTGAGTAGTGTGGTAGTGATGATGATGGTGAGTAGTGTGGTATTGATTATGTTGGAGAGTAGTGTGGTAGTGATAACAATGGTGAGTAGTGTGGTAGTGAGAGTGTTGGTGAGTAGTGTGGTAGTGATGGTGTTGGTGAGTAGTGTGGTAGTGATGATGTTGGTGCGTAGTGTGGTAGTGATGATGTTGGTGAGTAGTGTGGTAGTGATGATGTTGGTGAGTAGTGTGGTAGTGATGATGGTGAGCAGTGTGGTAGTGATGATGATGGTGAGTAGTATTTTAGTGATGATGTTGGTGAGTAGTGTGGTAGTGATGGTGTTGGTGAGTAGTGTGGTAGTGAAGATGATGGTGAGTACTGTGGTAGTGATGTGGTTGGTGAGTAGTGTGGTAGTGATGATGTTGGTGAGTAATGTGGCAGTGATAATAATGGTGAGTAGTGTGGTAGTGATGATGATGGTGAGTAGTGTGGTATTGATTATGTTGGAGAGTAGTGTGGTAGTGAAGATGATAGTGAGTAGTATTTTAGTGATGACGTTGGTGAGTAGTGTGGTAGTGATTGTGTTGGTGAGTAGTGTGGTAGTGAAGATGATGGTGAATACTGTGGTAGTGATGGTGTTGGTGAGTAGTGTGGTAGTGATGGTGTTGGTAAGTAGTGTGGTAGTGATAATAATGGTGAGTAGTGTGGTATTGATTATGTTGGTGTGTAGTGTGGTAGTGATGATGATGGTGAGTAGTGTGGTAGTTATGATGGTGAGTAGTTGTGGTTGTGATGATGATGGTGAGTAGTGTGGTAGTGATGATGGTGAGTAGTGTGGTAGTGATGATGATTGTGAGTAGTGTGGTAGTGATGATGGTGAGTAGTGTGGTAGTGATGATGATGGTGAGTAGTGTGGTAGTGATGGTGTTGGTGAGTAGTATAGTAGTGATGATGAGTAGTGTAGTAGTGATGGTGTTGGTGAGTAGTGTAGTAGTGAAGATGATGGTGAGTAGTATTTTAGTGATGATGTTGGTGAATAATGTGGTAGTGATGGTGTTGGTGAGTAGTGTGGTAGTGAAGATGATGGTGAGTACTGTGGTAGTGATGGTGTTGGTGAGTAGTGTGGTAGTGATGGTGTTGGTGAATAGTGTGGTAGTGATAATAATGGTGAGTAGTGTGGTTGTGATAGTGTTGGTGAGTAGTGTGGTAGTGATGGTGTTGGTGAGTAGTGTGGTAGTGATGATGTTGGTGCGTAGTGTGGTAGTGATGATGTTGGTGAGTAGTGTGGTAGTGATGATGTTGGTGAGTAGTGTGGTAGTGATGATGGTGAGCAGTGTGGTAGTGATGATGATGGTGAGTAGTATTTTAGTGATGATGTTGGTGAGTAGTGTGGTAGTGATAGTGTTGGTGAGTAGTGTAGTAGTGATAGTGTTGGTGAGTAGTGTGGTAGTGAAGATGATGGTGAGTAGTATTTTAGTGATGACCTTGGTGAGTAGTGTGGTAGTGATGGTGTTGGTGAGTAGTGTGGTAGTGATAATAATGGTGAGTAGTGTGGTATTGATTATGTTGGTGAGTAGTGTGGTAGTGATGATGATGGAGAGTAGTGTGGTAGTGATGATGGTGAGTAGTTGTGGTAGTGATGGTGTTGGTGAGTAGTGTGGTAGTGATGGTGTTGGTGAGTAGTGTGGTAGTGATAATAATGGTGAGTAGTGTGGTATTGATTATGTTGGTGAGTAGTGTGGTAGTGATGATGATGGAGAGTAGTGTGGTAGTGATGATGGTGAGTAGTTGTGGTAGTGATGATGATGGTGAGTAGTGTGGTAGTGATGATGGTGAGTAGTGTGGTAGTGATGATGATTGTGAGTAGTGTGGTAGTGATGATGGTGAGTAGTGTGGTAGTGATGATGATGGTGAGTAGTGTAGTAGTGATGATGGTGAGTAGTGTGGTAGTGATGATGATGGGGAGTAGTGTGGTAGTGATGATGGTGAGTAGTGTGGTAGTGATGATGATTGTGAATAGTGTGGTAGTGATGATGGTGAGTAGTGTGGTATTGATTACGTTGGTGAGTAGTGTGGTGGTGATGGTGAGTACTGTGGTAGTGATGATAGTGAGTAGTGTGGTAGTGATGATGATGAGTAGTGTGGTAGTTATGATAAAGAGTAGTGTGGTAGTGATGATGATTGTGAGTAGTGTGGTAGTGATGATAGTGAGTAGTGTGGTAGTGATGATGATGGTGAGTAGTGTGGTAGTTATAGTGTTGGTGAGTAGTGTAGTATTGATGGTGTTGGTGAGTAGTGTGGTAGTGAAGATGATGGTGAGTAGTCTTTTAGTGATGACGTTGGTGTGTAGTGTGGTAGTGATTGTGTTGGTGAGTAGTGTGGTAGTGAAGATGATGGTGAATACTGTGGTAGTGATGGTGTTGGTGAGTAGTGTGGTAGTGATGATGATGGTGAGTAGTGTGGTAGTGATGATGGTGAGTAGTGTGGTAGTGATGATGATTGTGAGTAGTGTGGTAATGATGATGGTGAGTAGTGTGGTAGTGATGATGATGGTGAGTAGTGTGGTAGTGATGGTGTTGGTGAGTAGTATAGTAGTGATGATGAGTAGTGTGGTAGTGATGGTGTTGGTGAGTAGTGTGGTAGTGATGATGTTGGTGCGTAGTGTGGTAGTGATGATGTTGGTGAGTAGTGTGGTAGTGATGATGTTGGTGAGTAGTGTGGTAGTGATGATGTTGGTGAGTAGTGTGGTAGTGATGATGGTGAGTAGTATTTTAGTGATGATGTTGGTGAGTAGTGTGGTAGTGATGGTGTTGGTGAGTAGTGTGGTAGTGAAGATGATGGTGAGTACTGTGGTAGTGATGTGGTTGGTGAGTAGTGTGGTAGTGATGATGTTGGTGAGTAATGTGGTAGTGATAATAATGGTGAGTAGTGTGGTAGTGATGATGATGGTGAGTAGTGTGGTATTGATTATGTTGGAGAGTAGTGTGGTAGTGATGATGATGCTGAGTAGTGTTGTAGTGATTATAGTGAGTAGTGTGGTAGTGATGGTGATGGTGAGTAGTGTGGTAGTGATGATGATGGTGTGGTAGTGATGGTGTTGGTGAGTAGTGTAGTAGTGATGGTGTTGGTGAGTAGTGTGGTAGTCAAGATGATGGTGAGTAGTATTTTAGTGATGATGTTGGTGAGTAGTGTGGTAGTGATGGTGTTATTGAGTAGTGTGGTATTGAAGATGATGGTGAGTACTTTGGAACTGATAGGGTTGGTGAGTAGTGTGGTAGTGATATTAATGGTGAGTAGTGTGGTAGTGATGGTGTTGGTGAGTAGCGTGGTAGTGATGGTGTTGGTGAGTAGTGTGGTAGTGAAGATGTTGGTGTGTAGTGTAGTAGTGATGATGTTGGTGAGTAGTGTGGTAGTGATGATGTTGGTGAGTAGTGTGGTAGTGATGATGATGGAGAGTAGTGTGGTAGTGATGATGGTGAGTAGTGTGGTAGTGATGATGATGGTGAGTAGTATTTTAGTGATGATGTTGGTGAGTAGTGTGGTAGTGATGGTGTTGGTGAGTAGTGTGGTAGTGAAGATGATGGTGAGTACTGTGGTAGTGATGTGGTTGGTGAGTACTGTGGTAGTGATGGTGTTGGTGAGTAATGTGGTAGTGATAATAATGGTGAGTAGTGTGGTAGTGATGGTGTTGGTAAGTAGTGTGGTAGTGAATGTGTTGGTGAGTAGTGTGGTAGTGATGATGATTGTGAGTAGTGTGGTAGTAGTAGTGATGGTGTTGGTGAGTAGTGTGGTAGTGATGATGATGGTGAGTAGTGTGGTATTGATTATGTTGGAGAGTAGTGTGGTAGTGATAACAATGGTGAGTAGTGTGGTAGTGAGAGTGTTGGTGAGTAGTGTGGTAGTGATGGTGTTGGTGAGTAGTGTGGTAGTGATGATGTTGGTGCGTAGTGTGGTAGTGATGATGTTGGTGAGTAGTGTGGTAGTGATGATGTTGGTGAGTAGTGTGGTAGTGATGATGGTGAGTAGTGTGGTAGTGATGATGATGGTGAGTAGTATTTTAGTGATGATGTTGGTGAGTAGTGTGGTAGTGATGGTGTTGGTGAGTAGTGTGGTAGTGAAGATGATGGTGAGTACTGTGGTACTGATGTGGTTGGTGAGTAGTGGGGTAGTGATGATGTTGGTGAGTAATGTGGTAGTGATAATAATGGTGAGTAGTGTGGTAGTGATGATGATGGTGAGTAGTGTGGTATTGATTATGTTGGAGAGTAGTGTGGTAGTGATGATGATGCTGAGTAGTGTTGTAGTGATGATAGTGAGTAGTGTGGTAGTGATGGTGATGGTGAGTAGTGTGGTAGTGATGATGATGGTGTGGTAGTGATGGTGTTGGTGAGTAGTGTAGTAGTGATGGTGTTGGTGAGTAGTGTCTTAGTCAAGAAGATGGTGAGTAGTATTTTAGTGATGATGTTGGTGAGTAGTGTGGTAGTGATGGTGTTATTGAGTAGTGTGGTAGTGAAGATGATGGTGAGTACTTTGATACTGATGGTGTTGGTGAGTAGTGTGGTAGTGATATTAATGGTGAGTAGTGTGGTAGTGATGGTATTGGTGAGTAGCGTGGTAGTGATGGTGTTGGTGAGAAGTGTTGTAGTGATGATGTTGGTGAGTAGTGTGGTAGTGATGATGTTGGTGAGTAGTGTGGTATTGATGATGTTGGTGAGAATTGTGGTAGTGATGATGTTGGTGAGTAGTGTGGTAGTGCTGATGATGGTGAGTAGTGTGGTAGTGATGATGATGGTGAGTAGTATTTCAGTGATGATGTTGGTGAGTAGTGTGGTAGTGATGGTGTTGGTGATTAGTGTGGTAGTAAAGATGATGGTGAGTACTGATTGTGTTAGTGAGTAGTGTGGCAGTGATGGTGAGTAGTGTGGTAGTGATGTTGGTGAGTAGTGTGGTAGTGATGATGGTGAGTAGTTGTGGTAGTGATGATGATGGTGAGTAGTGTAGTAGTGACGATGGTGAGTAGTGTGGTAGTGATTATAATGGTGAGTAGTGTGGTAGTGATGATGGTGAGTAGTGTGGTAGTGATGATTGTGAGTAGTGTGGTAGTGATGATGGTGAGTAGTGTGGTAGTGATGATGGTGAGTAGTGTGATATTGTTTATGTTGGTGAGTAGTGTGGTAGTGATGATGATGGTGAGTAGTGTGGTAGTGATGATGGTGAGTATTTGTGGTAGTGATGATGATGGTGTGGTAGTGATAATAATGGTGAGTAGTGTGGTAGTGAAGATGATGGTGAGTACTGTGGTAGTGATGGTGTTGGTGAGTAGTGTGGTAGTGATGATGATGGTGAGTAGTGTGGTAGTGATGATGGTGAGTAGTGTGGTAGTGATGATGATTGTGAATAGTGTGGTAGTGATGATGGTGAGTAGTGTGGTATTGATTACGTTGGTGAGTAGTGTGGTGGTGATGGTGAGTACTGTGGTAGTGATGATAGTGAGTAGTGTGGTAGTGATGATGATGAGTAGTGTGGTAGTTATGATAAAGAGTAGTGTGGCAGTGATGATGATTGTGAGTAGTGTGGTAGTGATGATAGTGAGTAGTGTGGTAGTGATGATGATGGGGAGTAGTGTGGTAGTGATAGTGTTGGTGAGTAGTGTAGTATTGATGGTGTTGGTGAGTAGTGTGGTAGTGAAGATGATGGTGAGTAGTCTTTTAGTGATGACGTTGGTGAGTAGTGTGGTAGTGATTGTGTTGGTGAGTAGTGTGGTAGTGAAGATGATGGTGAATACAGTGGTAGTGATGGTGTTGGTGAGTAGTGTGGTAGTGATGGTGTTGGTGAGTAGTGTGGTAGTGATAATAATGGTGAGTAGTGTGGTATTGATTATGTTGGTGAGTAGTGTGGTAGTGAAGATGATGGAGAGTAGTGTGGTAGTGATGATGGTGAGTAGTTGTGGTAGTGATGATGATGGTGAGTAGTGTGGTAGTGATGATGGTGAGTAGTGTGGTAGTGATGATGATTGTGAGTAGTGTGGTAGTGATGATGGTGAGTAGTGTGGTAGTGATGATGATGGTGAGTAGTGTGGTAGTGATGGTGTTTGTGAGCAGTATAGTAGTGATGATGAGTAGTGTAGTAGTGATGGTGTTGGTGAGTAGTGTAGTAGTGAAGATGATGGTGAGTAGTATTTTAGTGATGATGTTGGTGGGTAGTGATGGTGTTGGTGAGTAGTGTGGTAGTGAAGATGATGGTGAGTACTGTGGTAGTGATGGTGTTGGTGAGTAGTGTGGTAGTGGTGATGATGGTGAGTAGTGTGGTAGTGATGATGGTGAGTAGTGTGGTAGTGATGATGATTGTGAATAGTGTGGTAGTGATGATGGTGAGTAGTGTGGTATTGATTACGTTGGTGAGTAGTGTGATGGTGATGGTGAGTACTGTGGTAGTGATGATGTTGGTGAGTAGTGTGGTAGTGATGATGTTGGTGAGTAGTGTGGTAGTGATGATTTTGGTGAGTAGTGTGGTAGTGATGATGGTGAGTAGTGTGGTAGTGATGATGATGGCGAGTAGTATTTTAGTGATGATGTTGGTGAGTAGTGTGGTAGTGATGGTGTTGGTGAGTAGTGTGGTAGTGAAGATGATGGTGAGTACTGTGGTAGTGATGTGGTTGGTGAGTAGTGTGGTAGTGTTGGTGTTGGTGACTAATGTGGTAGTGATAATAATGGTGAGTAGTGTGGTAGTGATGGTGTTGGTAAGTAGTGTGGTAGTGATGATGTTGGTGAGTAGTGTGGTAGTGATGATGATTGTGAGTAGTGTGGTAGTGGTAGTGATGGTGTTGGTGAGTAGTGTGGTAGTGATGATGATGGTGAGTAGTGTGGTATTGATTATGTTGGAGAGTAGTGTGGTAGTGATGATGCTGAGTAGTGTTGTAGTGATGATAGTGAGTAATGTGGTAGTGATGGTGATGGTGAGTAGTGTGGTAGTGATGATGATTGTTACGGCCCTCTCGGGACGCAACAGGGTTCTCACTCTGATGTAGTTAGAGGAAGATATATATCCGGCCCCAAGCCAGTAGAGGCTATCAAGGGATGCGATCCGTGACGCAAGTAACTTAAAGGGAGTAGGGAAAGAAAGGTAAGAACTTAATATAATATAATATAACCTTCACCATTTAAATATATAAAAGTAAAACATACACAAGGGGGAGGGGTATTAACACTTTACAAAGGGGGTCAACACTGTAGTCTTCTGCTGGAGACTATGGATCCTTGAAGCTAGGTGCTGAGTCCGCGGTGCTTTCTTCGTGGCCTCAAGACGTGTCCTCTGAGAACGCCGAGTCTACCCTGGCCACAGGTCAGCCACAACACAGGTCCACTGGGGGCACCGTCGTGGAGGCCGTCAACCACACGTCCAGCAGGTCTGCTGGCAGGTACTGAGCCACTAAGGCTGGTACGGCCACTCCACGAACGATATAAGGGGTACGCCCTAGACAGGAGTCTCGTGTGATATCACCAATCACCCTCCTGTCCTCAATACCCCAGTGGACTATCGTCTCCAACCGTCGGTCCCGGGTAAATCCTTCCACTGCCACTCCACTGGCAGGCTTAACACACCACAGTGTTCTTCCGGGGGGACGACGTCACGACAGCTGCAGCAAACTTCACTGTATGGAGACTGGCTGCCTCGGGTAGACTGACTCCACCTTCAAAACAGTGGTCCCAGGTCGGCTCTGTAAGCAGACACGTCATTAATAACCGGGACACTAATACACCACACTCACAGGCTCAGATACAAACGCCCGACATATCCACTCCATAGATGGCGCTGTCGTCGGAGCACCACCTCACCAGAGGTCAGGAGCGGCGGTGTTGAGCGCGGAACCAGACTGGAAACTGGTCCTCGAGGCCAGTACACGCTGTCCTCACTAGGTGTCGTCGTTCGCTTGAAGGGGGTTTCGGGAGCTGACCCACAGATGGCGTGTTTGTCACTGCTCCCGGCCTGGACGCTGGATCCGGGTTCGTAACACCTCCCCACCAAAAAGAATTTGGTTTGGGGTTCTATAAAAAACACAAACCAAATTAGCAGGGCGACACAACTCCAAATGGACTTACTTATACTATGAACTGGAGTGATGAGGTTGTCTTGTCCACAGAACTTTTCTACCAGCCATTTCCGGCACAACGGGAACTTGCAGATAGAAGGCAATGATCTGCCTGACGTAATCTTCCACGTCTCCCACATCTCCACTGCGATGTCAAGCAGGAGCATCATTTCACACCTCTCTAGTAAGGATCCGTGTAGACACGATCTGGGGTGACTCGACACTTCTCTGCGTCGAGGCACCGATGACGGCTGATCACAGACGGCATTTCTGGTACCGGTCCGATGGTCCTTCAGGGAGACAGGAACCTGGAATACAGGGGTCTGATAATTCAGAGTGATAGCGACAATGGGCAAGTCAGTACTTACTATACACTCCTCTACTAGGCCCACACCTAGTTCCAACAGGGCTGCTTGCTCACCGAAGATGGCATTCGCTCTGCCCCCGTCAGGTCGACCAACGTTCCGTATAACGCTGTGTTGAGGCTCAGCAGTCACGCGGGGGGTGTCAACCTGTCGGAAACAGTCACTCACATTATCACATATCGTACCTCCTGTATCATCTATTACCTCCCAGGTCCCTTCTTCAACTGCAACACTTGCAGTGCAAATCTCTAATCCCAGGGACCTCTTCTCGATGTTCACGGGAGCCATCATCCTTCGGGTCGTCCACTGATCCTTACTGAGAACACAGAGAGCACATAGGAGAACAAAACAAAATACTGCTAAGAAACATGGGGTCAATTGAGGGATATGCTTCCTGAGCCAGTTATGTCCATAGCCGGCAACATCCACTAGCCTGGCTTGGACCGAAGAGGGCACTAGACCTTTTGAACACACCTCACATACCTCTGAAGTCTGGGGAATCTCTGGCTGGTTCAATACACGCTGTACCTTGCCATACCGCAAGTACACATCCGCCTTCGCTCCAGACTCGTTGGTATCTGTGGGTGCCTGCACACAAGGCCTCTCTTCGTGCTCAGGTACCTCTGCCTTCTTAACTTCATGTTCCTTGTCGAGAGAATCAGGAGACACTGCTAGAACGCTCTCAATCTGTAGGCGAGAGGACAAATTAAACATAGTTACATCCGGGTCTGTCTTTACCTGGACATTACCATTGCCTGTAGACACCTCCGACCTTGCTGTTCTGGTAGACTCGTCCACAATCTTGGGAAGATTGATGCTCCAATCGGTCACCAAGTCGTTGGCTAGTACCACGTCAATCCCAGCCACAGGGAGGGTATCGACTACTGCCAACGCACATGTGCCGCTGAAATAAGGCGAGTCAAGATGTACTGGCACTAAGGGGGCGATGTACTGCGTCCTAGGAAACCCAACCAGGACAACCTCTGGTCTCCCATCCACACTTACTCCCTCGGGTAACGAGCTCTTCACGATCAGGGACTGGGCTGCTCCACTATCTCTGAGCACTACAATTGATCTACCAGTATGATCACTCGTTACATACCCGGTTGAAGTGTGAGGGGCCAACAAACTTGGTCCTTCCCGCGTCGTCGTAGACTGGTTTCCTACTGGTGATGTAACACAGCTCATCAACATCACCTCCCTTCGTGCGCTGCCACCTCTTCTGCCTCGGCACCTGGCAGCTATGTGCCCTTTCTGCCCACAAGTCCAGCACACCATATTCCTCCTTGGACTACGGTGTTTCGGACTACTAGGACTTGTTCTTCGGGGGCTACTTGGGGGCGTCTTCTTAGCGCTTCGTGGGACGGGTCTTTCTTCTTCTTCGTCGTGAGGTCTGTCAAACCGGCGCTGGTAATTCCTTGGGACGTACTTAGCAGACGGCCTATGAGTTAAGATGTACTCTTCAGCCATGGTGGCTGCCGCACTCAAGGTCTCTACCTGCTGTTCCTCCAAGTACGTCTTGAGGTCTCCAGATAAACAATCCTTGAAGTCCTCGAGCAGAATCAGCTGTTCGAGGTCTTCCCTGGTCTCCACCTTCCGAGAGGCACACCATTCTTGAAAAAGTCGCTCCTTGATGGTGGCGAATTCGGTAAAAGTGTGCTCTGAGGTCTTCTTCAGGTTTCTGAACTTTTGCCTATATGCCTCAGGTACCAATTGGTACGCCATGAGCACCACTTTCTTCACCATATCGTAATCGCCGGAGTCGTCAAGGGATAACGTAGAGTAGGCGATTTGGGCCTTCCCAGTCAAGACTGACTGTATCATGATGGCCCAATTCTCCCTTGGCCACTCCAAAGAGGCAGCGACTTTCTCGAAGGCTGCAAAGAATTTTGACACCTCCTTCTCATGGAATTTGGGGACCATTTTGATGTTGCGTACCGGATCGAAGCTACTGGTGTCCGTTGTTTGCCTCCGACCACCGCCTAATCGCAATACTTCTAGTTCATGTTTGTTACGAACCCGGATTCAACGTCCGAGCCTGGAGCAGTGACAAACACGCCATCTGTGGGTCAGCTCCCGAAACCCCCGCCAAACGAACGACGACACCTAGTGAGGACAGCGTGTACTGGCCTCGAGGACCAGTTTCCAGTCTGGTTCAGCGCTCAACACCGCCGCTCCTGACCTCTGGTGAGGTGGTGCTCCGACGACAACGTCATCTATGGAGTGGATATGTCGTGCGTTTGTATCTGAGCCTGTGAGTGTGGTGTATTAGTGTCCCAGTTAATGATGACGTGTCTGCTTACAGAGCCGACCTGGGACCACTGTGTTGAAGGTGTAGTCAGTCTACCCGAGGCAGCCAGTCTCCATACAGTGAAGTTTGCTGCAGCTGTCGTGACGTCGTCCCCCCGGAAGAACACTGGTGTGTTAAGCCTGCCAGTGGAGTGGCAGTGGAAGGATTTACCCGGGACCGACGGTTGGAGACGATAATCCACTGGGGTATAGAGGACAGGAGGGTGATTGGTGATATCACACGAGACTCCTGTCTAGGGCGTACCCCTTTTATCGTGCGTGGAGTGGCCGTACCAGCCTTGTTGGCTCAGTACCTGCCAGCAGACCTGCTGGACGTGTGGTTGACGGCCTCCACGACGGTGCCCCCAGTGGACCTGTGTTGTGGCTGACCTGTGGCCAGGGTAGGCTCGGCGTTCCAGAAGACACGTCTTGAGGCCACGAAGAAAACACCAAGGAATCGGCACCGAAAGTGGTGTGGCACCAGAGTCTTCAGCAGAAGACTACAGTGAATAATCCCCTTGCATAGCATTAATACCCCCCCCCCCTTTGTGTACTCTTTTATTATATATATTTAAATGGTGATGGTGTTAATTATAATATTAAGTTCTTAACTATCTTTCCATACTCCCTTTAAGTTACTTGCGTCACGGATCGCATCCCTTGAAAGCCTCTACTGGCTTGGGGCCGGATATATATCTTTCTCTAACTACATCAGAGTAAGAACCCCGTTGCGTCCCGAGAGGGCCGTAACATAATTGGCATCCCCAGCGGGATCCGTCCCCTTGTTAAGTATGTTTGACAGGGGTGGTGAAGTGGCGTAATCCCTGTATATAATTCCCCCTGTGTGACGATTGTGACGTTATACGTCCTGTGCGGTGCTCAGAGTGACTAAGTGCGATATTGTGCAGTGCGGTGCTCGCTGTGATTAAGCGATTAAGTGCAATATTGACTAGTGCGGTGCTCAGTGATTTAGTGCAATATTGTAGAGCGAAGTGTTCGCTTGGACTCAGTGCAATATTGGGTAGTGTGGTGCCCGAAGTGATTACGTGCAATATTGGCAAGTGCAGTGTTTGGTGCGATAAAGTGCAATATTGGCGTAGAACAGTGCTCGGTGCGTTAAGTGCTAACGTGTAAGCAGTGTGTTAAGTGCTAAGTGTTCCATCTGTGACAATGGCAGACAAAGCTACCATCGATGATCTGGACGAGGTTCAGGCTTTTCTGAACAGAGAGGATTGTCTTGCCAGATTAAAATATCTGAGCAAACCAGAGCTTGTACTAGTGAGCGCCTACCTGGAGATCAAGATCCGTGCCAGTGATTCCCGTGTGGAGATCTTGTCCAAGGTTCACCGGCACCTGAAGGCAGAAGAGAAACAGGGAAGCGAGACTCCTAGTACAAGGGAAGGTGAGGAAATAGCTTCCACGGAAAAGGAAGATAAGGGCAGTGACATTGACAGTGATGCAGGTGAGCTTAATATCAGCTTCCTAACAGTCAAGATGCGTGCCCTGGAAATTAATCGGGAAATTGAATGGAAGAAGTTAGAAATAGAACGAGAATTAAAAGATAAAGAAATGGAGATGAAAGAAAAAGAATTGGCGATGAGGCGTTTAGAATTAGAAAGAGAAGAAAGAAGAGAAGAACGAGAAAGAGAAGAGAAGCGAGAAAGAGAAGAGAGACGAGAGAGAGAAGAACGAGAGCAAGAGAGGGAAGAACGAAAAAGAGAGAGAGAAGAACGAGACAGACAAGAACGACGAGACAAAGAGGAAAGAGAGAGACAACATGAACTAGAAGTTTTGCGATTAGGCGGTGGTCGGAGGCAAACAACGGACACCAGTAGCTTCGATCCGGTACGCAACATCAAAATGGTCCCCAAATTCCATGAGAAGGAGGTGTCAAAATTCTTTGCAGCCTTCGAGAAAGTCGCTGCCTCTTTGGAGTGGCCAAGGGAGAATTGGGCCATCATGATACAGTCAGTCTTGACTGGGAAGGCCCAAATTGCCTACACTACGTTATCCCTTGACGACTCCAGCGATTATGACAAGGTGAAGAAAGTTGTGCTCATGGCGTACCAATTGGTACCTGAGGCTTATAGGCAAAAGTTCAGAAACCTGAAGAAGACCTCAGAGCACACTTTTACCGAATTCGCCACAATCAAGGAGCGACTTTTCCAGGAATGGTGTGCCTCTCGGAAGGTGGAGACCAGGGAAGACCTCGAACAGCTGATTCTGCTCGAGGACTTCAAGGATTGTTTGTCTGGAGACCTCAAGACGTACTTGGAGGAGCAGCAGGTGGAGACCTTGAGTGCAGCAGCCACCATGGCTGAAGAGTATATCCTGACTCATAGGCCGTCTGCTAAGTACGTCCCGAGGAATTACCAGCGCCGGTTTGACAGACCTCAGGACGATGAAGAGACTCCCGTCCCACGAAGCGCTAAGAAGACGCCCCCAGGTAGCCCTCGAAGAACAAGTCCTAGTAGTCCGAAACACCGTAGCCCGAGGAGGAATATGGTGTGCTGGACTTGTGGGCAGAAAGGGCACATAGCTGCTAGGTGCCGAGGTAGAAGAGGTGGCAGCGCACGAAGGGAGGTGATGTTGGTGAGCTGTGTTACATCACCAGTAGGAAACCAGTCTACGACGACGCAGGAAGGACCAAGTTTGTTGGCCCCTCACACTTCAACCGGGTATGTAATGAGTGATCATACTGGTAGATCAATTGTAGTGCTCAGAGATAGTGGAGCAGCCCAGTCCCTGATCGTGAAGAGCTCGTTACCCGAGGGAGTAAGTGTGGATGGGGGACCAGAGGTGATCCTGGTTGGGTTTCCTACGACGCAGTACATCGCCCCCTTAGTGCCAGTACATCTTGATTCGCCTTATTTCAGCGGCACATGTGAGTTGGCAGTAGTCGATACCCTCCCTGTGGTTGGGATTGACGTGGTACTAGCCAACGACTTGGTGACAGATTGGAGCATCAATCTTCCCAAGTTTGCGGACGAGTCTACCAGAACAGCAAAGTCGGAGGTGACAACAGGCAATGGTAATGTCCAGGTAAAGACAGACCCGGATTTGAACATGTCTAATTTGTCCTCTCACCCGCAGATCGACAGTTATCTAGCAGTGTCTCCTGATTCTCTCGACAAGGAACATGAGGTTAAGAAGGCAGAAGTACCTGAGCTAGAAGAGAGGCCTCGTGTGCAGACACCCACGGATACCAACGAGTCTGGAGCGAAGGCTGAGGTGTGCTTGCGGTATGGCAAGTTGCAGCGTGTAGTGGACCAGCCAGAGATTCCCCAGACGTCAGAGGTAGGTGCGGTGTGTTCTAAAGGTCTAGTGCCCTCTTTGGTCCAAGCCAGGCTAGTGGATGGTGCCGGCTATGGACATGACAAGCTCAGGAAACTTATCCCTCGACTTACCGAATGTTTCCTATCGGTATTTTGTTTTGTTCTCCTATCTGCTCTCTGTGTTCTCAGTAAGGATCAGTGGACGACCCGAAGGATGATGGCTCCCGTGAACATCGAGAAGAGGTCCCAGGGATTGGAGAGTTGTACTGCAAGTGTTGCAGTTGAAGAAGGGACCTGGGAGGTAATAGATGATACAGGAGGTACGACATGTGATAATGTGAGTGACTGTTTCCGACAGGTTGACACCCCCCGCGTGACTGCTGAGCCTCAACACAGCGTTATGCGGAACGTTGGTCGACCTGACGGTGGCAGAGTGAATGCCATCTGCGACATACAAACAGCCCTGTTGAGACTAGGAGTGGACCTAGTAGGGTATGCCGTAAGTATTGACTTACCCACTGTCGCGATCACTCTGAATTATCTGACCCCTGTATTCCAGGTTCCTGTCTCCCTGAAGGACCACCGGATCGGTACTAGACATACCGTCTGTGGTCAGCCATCATCGGTGCCACGACATAAGGATGTGTCGAGTCACCCCAGATCGTGTCGAAACCAATCCGTACTCGAGAGATGTGAGATGATGCCCCTGCTTGCCATCGCAGAGGAGGTGTGGAAGATTATGTCAGGCAGGTCATCGCCTTCAATTTTGAAGTTCCCATTGAGCCGGAATTGCCCAGTAGGACAGTTCTATGGACGAGACAGCCTCGCTATTCCAGATCATAAAGCATGTGTGTCCATTTGGAGTTGTGTCGTCGTACTAATTTGGTTTGTGTTTCTTTTTATAGAACCCCAAACCAAATTCTTTTTGGTGGGGAGGTGTTACGAACCCGGATTCAACGTCCGAGCCTGGAGCAGTGACAAACACGCCATCTGTGGGTCAGCTCCCGAAACCCCCGCCAAACGAACGACGACACCTAGTGAGGACAGCGTGTACTGGCCTCGAGGACCAGTTTCCAGTCTGGTTCAGCGCTCAACACCGCCGCTCCTGACCTCTGGTGAGGTGGTGCTCCGACGACAACGTCATCTATGGAGTGGATATGTCGTGCGTTTGTATCTGAGCCTGTGAGTGTGGTGTATTAGTGTCCCAGTTAATGATGACGTGTCTGCTTACAGAGCCGACCTGGGACCACTGTGTTGAAGGTGTAGTCAGTCTACCCGAGGCAGCCAGTCTCCATACAGTGAAGTTTGCTGCAGCTGTCGTGACGTCGTCCCCCCGGAAGAACACTGGTGTGTTAAGCCTGCCAGTGGAGTGGCAGTGGAAGGATTTACCCGGGACCGACGGTTGGAGACGATAATCCACTGGGGTATAGAGGACAGGAGGGTGATTGGTGATATCACACGAGACTCCTGTCTAGGGCGTACCCCTTTTATCGTGCGTGGAGTGGCCGTACCAGCCTTGTTGGCTCAGTACCTGCCAGCAGACCTGCTGGACGTGTGGTTGACGGCCTCCACGACGGTGCCCCCAGTGGACCTGTGTTGTGGCTGACCTGTGGCCAGGGTAGGCTCGGCGTTCCAGAAGACACGTCTTGAGGCCACGAAGAAAACACCAAGGAATCGGCACCGAAAGTGGTGTGGCACCAGAGTCTTCAGCAGAAGACTACAGTGAATAATCCCCTTGCATAGCATTAATACCCCCCCCCTTTGTGTACTCTTTTATTATATATATTTAAATGGTGATGGTGTTAATTATAATATTAAGTTCTTAACTATCTTTCCATACTCCCTTTAAGTTACTTGCGTCACGGATCGCATCCCTTGAAAGCCTCTACTGGCTTGGGGCCGGATATATATCTTTCTCTAACTACATCAGAGTAAGAACCCCGTTGCGTCCCGAGAGGGCCGTAACAATGTTGTCTCTCTCTTTCCTCCCTTTCTCGCTCTCGTTCTTCTCTCTCTCGTTCTCGTTCTTCTCTCTCTCGTCTCTCTTTTCTTTCTCGTTCTTCTCTCTCTCGTTTCTCTTCTCTTTCTCGTTCTTCTCTCTCTCGTTCTCGTTCTTCTCTCTCTCGTTTCTCTTCTCTTTCTCGTTCTTCTCTCTCTCGTTCTCGTTCTTCTCTCTCTCGTCTCTCTTCTCTTTCTCGTTCTTCTCTTTCTCTTTCTCGTTCTAATTCTAAACGTCTCATCTCTAATTCTTTATCTTGTCTCTCTCGTTCCATTTCTAATTTCTTCCATTCTATTTCCCGATTGATCTCTAGGGCACGCATCTTGACTGTTAGGAAGCTGATATTAAGCTCGCCTGCATCACTGTCAACGTCGCTGCCCTTATCTTCCTTTTCCGTGGAAGCTATGTCTGCACTTTCCTTTGTACAAGGAGTCTCGCCTTCCTGTTTCTCTTCTGCCTTCAGGTGCCGGTGTACCTTGGACAAGATCTCCACACGGGAATCACTGGCACGGATCTTGATCTCCAGGTAGGCGCTCACTAGTACAAGCTCTGGTTTGCTCAAATATTTCAATCTGGCAAGACAATCCTCTCTGTTCAGAAAAGCCTGAACCTCGTCCAGATCATCGATGGTAGCTTTGTCTGCCATTGTCACAGATGGAACACTTTGCGCTTAACACACTGCTTACACGTTAACACACCGAGCACTGTTCTACGCCAATATTGCACTTTATCGTACCAAACACTGCACTTGCCAATATTGCACGTAATCACTTCGGGCACCACACTACCCAATATTGCACTGAGTCCAAGCGAACACTTCGCTCTACAATATTGCACTTAATCACTGAGCACCGCACTACTCAATATTGCACTTAATCGCTTAATCACAGCGAGCACCGCACTGCACAATATAGCGCTTAGTCACTGAGCACCGCACAGGACGTATAACGTCGCAATCGTCACACAGGGGGAATTATATACAGGGATTACGCCACTTCACCACCCCTGTCAAACATACTTAACAAGGGGACGGATCCCGCTGGGGATGCCAATTATGTTACGGCCCTCTCGGGACGCAACAGGGTTCTCACTCTGATGTAGTTAGAGGAAGATATATATCCGGCCCCAAGCCAGTAGAGGCTATCAAGGGATGCGATCCGTGACGCAAGTAACTTAAAGGGAGTAGGGAAAGAAAGGTAAGAACTTAATATAATATAATATAACCTTCACCATTTAAATATATAAAAGTAAAACATACACAAGGGGTAGGGGTATTAACACTTTACAAAGGGGGTCAACACTGTAGTCTTCTGCTGGAGACTATGGATCCTTGAAGCTAGGTGCTGAGTCCGCGGTGCTTTCTTCGTGGCCTCAAGACGTGTCCTCTGAGAACGCCGAGTCTACCCTGGCCACAGGTCCACTGGGGGCACCGTCGTGGAGGCCGTCAACCACA
Source organism: Procambarus clarkii (assembly GCF_040958095.1). Classification (NCBI taxonomy): domain Eukaryota; kingdom Metazoa; phylum Arthropoda; class Malacostraca; order Decapoda; family Cambaridae; genus Procambarus; species Procambarus clarkii. The sequence goes on from NC_091234.1 coordinate 12,593,763, forward strand.
CGTCCAGCAGGTCTGCTGGCAGGTACTGAGCCACTAAGGCTGGTACGGCCACTCCACGAACGATATAAGGGGTACGCCCTAGACAGGAGTCTCGTGTGATATCACCAATCACCCTCCTGTCCTCAATACCCCAGTGGACTATCGTCTCCAACCGTCGGTCCCGGGTAAATCCTTCCACTGCCACTCCACTGGCAGGCTTAACACACCACAGTGTTCTTCCGGGGGGACGACGTCACGACAGCTGCAGCAAACTTCACTGTATGGAGACTGGCTGCCTCGGGTAGACTGACTCCACCTTCAAAACAGTGGTCCCAGGTCGGCTCTGTAAGCAGACACGTCATTAATAACCGGGACACTAATACACCACACTCACAGGCTCAGATACAAACGCCCGACATATCCACTCCATAGATGGCGCTGTCGTCGGAGCACCACCTCACCAGAGGTCAGGAGCGGCGGTGTTGAGCGCGGAACCAGACTGGAAACTGGTCCTCGAGGCCAGTACACGCTGTCCTCACTAGGTGTCGTCGTTCGCTTGAAGGGGGTTTCGGGAGCTGACCCACAGATGGCGTGTTTGTCACTGCTCCCGGCCTGGACGCTGGATCCGGGTTCGTAACAATGATGGTGTGGTAGTGATGGTGTTGGTGAGTAGTGTAGTAGTGATGGTGTTGGTGAGTAGTGTGGTAGTCAAGATGATGGTGAGTAGTATTTTAGTGATGATGTTGGTGAGTAGTGTGGTAGTGATGGTGTTATTGAGTAGTGTGGTAGTGAAGATGATGGTGAGTACTTTGGTACTGATGGTGTTGGTGAGTAGTGTGGTAGTGATATTAATGGTGAGTAGTGTGGTAGTGATTTTGTTGGTGAGTAGTGTGGTAGTGATGGTGTTGGTGAGTAGTGTGGTAGTGATGATGTTGGTGAGTAGTGTGGTAGTGATGATGTTGGTGAGTAGTGTGGTATTGATGATGTTGGTGAGAATTGTGGTAGTGATGATGTTGGTGAGTAGTGTGATAGTGCTGGTGATGGTGAGTAGTGTGGTAGTGATGATGATGGTGAGTAGTATTTCAGTGATGATGTTGGTGAGTAGTGTGGTAGTGATGGTGTTGGTGATTAGTGTGGTAGTAAAGATGATGGTGAGTACTGATTGTGTTAGTGAGTAGTGTGGTAGTGATGGTGTTAGTGAGTAGTGTGGTAGTGATGTTGGTGAGTAGTGTGGTAGTGATGGTGTTGGTGAGTAGTGTGGTAGTGATGATGATGGTGAGTAGTGTGATATTGATTTTGTTGGTGAGTAGTGTGGTAGTGTTGATGATGGTGAGTAGTGTGGTAGTGATGATGGTGAGTAGTTGTGGTAGTGATGATGATGGTGAGTAGTGACGATGGTGAGTAGTGTGGTAGTGATGATAATGGTGAGTAGTGTGGTAGTGATGATGGTGAGTAATGTGGTAGTGATGATTGTGAGTAGTGTGGTAGTGATGGTGAGTAGTGTGGTAGTGATGATGGTGAGTAGTGTGGTATTGATTACGTTGGTGAGTAGCGTGGTAGTGATGGTGAGTAGTGTGGTAGTGATGATAGTGAGTAGTGTGGTAGTGATGATGATGATGAGTAGTGTGGTAGTGATGATAATGAGTAGTGTGGTTGTGATGATGATTGTGAGTAGTGTGGTAGTGATGATGGTGAGTAGTGTGGTAGTGATGATGATGGTGAGTAGTGTGGTAGTGATGGTGTTGGTGAGGAGTGTGGTAGTGAAGATGATGGTGAGTAGTATTTTAGTGATGACGTTGGTGAGTAGTGTGGTAGTGATTGTGTTGGAGAGTAGTGTGGTAGTAAAGATGATGGTGAATACTGTGGTAGTGATGGTGTTGGTGAGTAGTGTGGTAGTGATGGTGTTGGTGAGTAGTGTGGTAGTGATAATAATGGTGAGTAGTGTGGTAGTGACGGTGTTGGTGAGTAGTGTGGTAGTGATGGTGTTGGTGAGTAGTGTGGTAGTGATGATGTTGGTGAGTAGTGTGGTAGTGATGATGTTGGAGAGTAGTGTGGTAGTGATGATGTTGGTGAGTAGTGTGGTAGTGATGATGTTGGTGAGTAGTGTGGTAGTGATGATGTTGGAGAGTAGTGTGGTAGTGATGATGTTGGTGAGTAGTGTGGTAGTGCTGATGATAATGAGTAGTGTGGTAGTGATGATGATGGTGAGTAGTATTTTAGTGATAATGTTGGTGAGGAATGTGATTGTGTTGGTGAGTAGTGTGGTAGTGAAGATGATGGTGAGTACTGTGGTAGTGATGGTGTTGGTGAGTAGTGTGATACTGATGGTGTGGTAGTGATGTTGGTGAGTAGTGTGGTAGTGATGGTGTTGGTGAGTAGTGTGGTAGTGATGATGATGGTGAGTAGTATGGTATTGATTATGTTGGTGAGTAGTGTGGTAGTGATGATGATGGTGAGTAGTGTGGTAGTGATGATGGTGAGTAGTTGTGGTAGTGATGATGATGGTGAGTAGTGTGGTAGTGATGATGGTGAGTAGTGTGGTAGTGATGATGATTGTGAGTAGTGTGGTAGTGATGATGGTGAGTAGTGTGGTAGTGATGATGATGGTGAGTAGTGTGGTAGTGATGGTGTTGGTGAGTAGTGTAGTAGTGATGATGAGTAGTGTAGTAGTGATGGTGTTGGTGAGTAGTGTAGTAGTGAAGATGATGGTGAGTAGTATTTTAGTGATGATGTTAGTGAATAGTGTGGTAGTGATGGTGTTGGTGAGTAGTGTGGTAGTGAAGATGATGGTGAGTACTGTGGTAGTGATGGTGTTGGTGAGTAGTGTGGTAGTGATGGTGTTGGTGAGTAGTGTGGTAGTGAAGATGTTGGTGTGTAGTGTAGTAGTGATGATGTTGGTGAGTAGTGTGGTAGTGATGATGTTGGTGAGTAGTGTGGTAGTGATGATGTTGGTGAGTAGTGTGGTAGTGATGATGGTGAGTAGTGTGGTAGTAATGATGATGGTGAGAAGTATTTTAGTGATGATGTTGGTGAGTTGTGTGGTAGTGATGGTGTTGGTGAGTAGTGTGGTAGTGAAGATGATGGTGAGTACTGTGGTAGTGATGTGGTTGGTGAGTAGTGTGGTAGTGATGGTGTTGGTGAGTAATGTGGTAGTGATAATAATGGTGAGTAGTGTGGTAGTGATGGTGTTGGTGAGTAGTGTGGTAGTGATGATATTGGTGAGTAGTGTGGTAGTGATGATGATTGTGAGTAGTGTGGTAGTGGTAGTGATGGTGTTATTGGGTAGTGATGATGATGGTGAGTAGTGTGGTATTAAATTGGAGAGTAGTGTGGTAGTGATGATGATGGTGAGTAGTGTTGTAGTGATGATGGTGAGTAGTGTGGTAGTGATGGTGATGGTGAGTAGTGTGGTCGTGATGATGGGGAGTAGTGTGGTAGTGATGATGATTGTGAGTAGTGTGGTACTGATGGTGTTGGTGAGTAGTGTAGTAGTGATGGTGTTGGTGAGTAGTGTGGTAGTGAAGATCATGGTGAGTCGTATTTTAGTGATGATGTTGGTGAGTAGTGTGGTAGTGAAGATGATGGTGAGTACTGTGGTAGTGATGGTGTTGGTGAGTAGTGTGGTAGTGATGGTGTTGGGGAGTACTGTGGTAGTGAAGATGATGGTGAGTACTGTGGTAGTGATGGTATTGGTGAGTAGTGTGGTAGTGATAGTGTTGGTGAGTACTATGGTAGTGAAGATGATGGTGAGTACTGTGGTAGTGATGGTGTTGGTGAGTAGTGTGGTAATGATGGTGTTGGTGAGTAGTGTGGTAATGATAATAATGGTGAGTAGTGTGGTAGTGATGGTGTTGGTGAGTAGTGTGGTAATGATGGTGTTGGTGAGTAGTGTGGTAGTGATGATGTTGGTGAGTAGTGTGGTAGTGATGATGTTGGTGAGTAGTGTCGTAGTGATGATGTTAGTGAGTAGTGTGGTAGTGATGATGATGGTGAGTAGTGTGGTAGTGATGATGATGGTGAGTAGTATTTTAGTGATTATGTTGGTGAGTAGTGTGGTAGTGATGGTGTTGGTGAGTAGTGTAGTAGTGAAGATGATGGTGAGTACTGTGATAGTGATGGTGTTGGTGAGTAGTGTGGTAATGATGGTGTTATTGAGTAGTGTGGTATTGATGATATTGGTGAGTACTTTGGTACTGATGGTGTTGGTGAGTAGTGTGGTAGTGATATTAATGGTGAGTAGTGTGGTAGTGATGGTGTTGGTGAGTAGCGTGGTAGTGATGGTGTTGGTGAGTAGTGTGGTAGTGAAGATGTTGGTGTGTAGTGTAGTAGTGATGATGTTGGTGAGTAGTGTGGTAGTGATGGTGTTGGTGAGTAGTGTAGTAGTGATGATGAGTAGTGTAGTAGTGATGGTGTTGGTGAGTAGTGTAGTAGTGAAGATGATGGTGAGTAGTATTTTAGTGATGATGTTAGTGAATAGTGTGGTAGTGATGGTGTTGGTGAGTAGTGTGGTAGTGAAGATGATGGTGAGTACTGTGGTAGTGATGGTGTTGGTGAGTAGTGTGGTAGTGATGGTGTTGGTGAGTAGTGTGGTAGTGAAGATGTTGGTGTGTAGTGTAGTAGTGATGATGTTGGTGAGTAGTGTGGTAGTGATGATGTTGGTGAGTAGTGTGGTAGTGATGGTGTTGGTGAGTAGTGTGGTAGTGAAGATGATGGTGAGTACTGTGGTAGTGATGTGGTTGGTGAGTAGTGTGGTAGTGATGGTGTTGGTGAGTAATGTGGTAGTGATAATAATGGTGAGTAGTGTGGTAGTGATGGTGTTGGTGAGTAGTGTGGTAGTGATGATATTGGTGAGTAGTGTGGTAGTGATGATGATTGTGAGTAGTGTGGTAGTGGTAGTGATGGTGTTATTGGGTAGTGATGATGATGGTGAGTAGTGTGGTATTAAATTGGAGAGTAGTGTGGTAGTGATGATGATGGTGAGTAGTGTTGTAGTGATGATGGTGAGTAGTGTGGTAGTGATGGTGATGGTGAGTAGTGTGGTCGTGATGATGGGGAGTAGTGTGGTAGTGATGATGATTGTGAGTAGTGTGGTACTGATGGTGTTGGTGAGTAGTGTAGTAGTGATGGTGTTGGTGAGTAGTGTGGTAGTGAAGATCATGGTGAGTCGTATTTTAGTGATGATGTTGGTGAGTAGTGTGGTAGTGAAGATGATGGTGAGTACTGTGGTAGTGATGGTGTTGGTGAGTAGTGTGGTAGTGATGGTGTTGGGGAGTACTGTGGTAGTGAAGATGATGGTGAGTACTGTGGTAGTGATGGTATTGGTGAGTAGTGTGGTAGTGATAGTGTTGGTGAGTACTATGGTAGTGAAGATGATGGTGAGTACTGTGGTAGTGATGGTGTTGGTGAGTAGTGTGGTAATGATGGTGTTGGTGAGTAGTGTGGTAATGATAATAATGGTGAGTAGTGTGGTAGTGATGGTGTTGGTGAGTAGTGTGGTAATGATGGTGTTGGTGAGTAGTGTGGTAGTGATGATGTTGGTGAGTAGTGTGGTAGTGATGATGTTGGTGAGTAGTGTCGTAGTGATGATGTTAGTGAGTAGTGTGGTAGTGATGATGATGGTGAGTAGTGTGGTAGTGATGATGATGGTGAGTAGTATTTTAGTGATTATGTTGGTGAGTAGTGTGGTAGTGATGGTGTTGGTGAGTAGTGTAGTAGTGAAGATGATGGTGAGTACTGTGATAGTGATGGTGTTGGTGAGTAGTGTGGTAATGATGGTGTTATTGAGTAGTGTGGTATTGATGATATTGGTGAGTACTTTGGTACTGATGGTGTTGGTGAGTAGTGTGGTAGTGATATTAATGGTGAGTAGTGTGGTAGTGATGGTGTTGGTGAGTAGCGTGGTAGTGATGGTGTTGGTGAGTAGTGTGGTAGTGAAGATGTTGGTGTGTAGTGTAGTAGTGATGATGTTGGTGAGTAGTGTGGTAGTGATGGTGTTGGTGAGTAGTGTAGTAGTGATGATGAGTAGTGTAGTAGTGATGGTGTTGGTGAGTAGTGTAGTAGTGAAGATGATGGTGAGTAGTATTTTAGTGATGATGTTAGTGAATAGTGTGGTAGTGATGGTGTTGGTGAGTAGTGTGGTAGTGAAGATGATGGTGAGTACTGTGGTAGTGATGGTGTTGGTGAGTAGTGTGGTAGTGATGGTGTTGGTGAGTAGTGTGGTAGTGAAGATGTTGGTGTGTAGTGTAGTAGTGATGATGTTGGTGAGTAGTGTGGTAGTGATGATGTTGGTGAGTAGTGTGGTAGTGATGATGTTGGTGAGTAGTGTGGTAGTGATGATGGTGAGTAGTGTGGTAGTAATGATGATGGTGAGTAGTATTTTAGTGATGATGTTGGTGAGTTGTGTGGTAGTGATGGTGTTGGTGAGTAGTGTGGTAGTGAAGATGATGGTGAGTACTGTGGTAGTGATGTGGTTGGTGAGTAGTGTGGTAGTGATGGTGTTGGTGAGTAATGTGGTAGTGATAATAATAGTGAGTAGTGTGGTAGTGATGGTGTTGGTGAGTAGTGTGGTAGTGATGATATTGGTGAGTAGTGTGGTAGTGATGATGATTGTGAGTAGTGTGGTAGTGGTAGTGATGGTGTTATTGGGTAGTGATGATGATGGTGAGTAGTGTGGTATTAAATTGGAGAGTAGTGTGGTAGTGATGATGATGGTGAGTAGTGTTGTAGTGATGATGGTGAGTAGTGTGGTAGTGATGGTGAGTAGTGTGGTCGTGATGATGGGGAGTAGTGTGGTAGTGATGATGATTGTGAGTAGTGTGGTACTGATGGTGTTGGTGAGTAGTGTAGTAGTGATGGTGTTGGTGAGTAGTGTGGTAGTGAAGATCATGGTGAGTCGTATTTTAGTGATGATGTTGGTGAGTAGTGTGGTAGTGAAGATGATGGTGAGTACTGTGGTAGTGATGGTGTTGGTGAGTAGTGTGGTAGTGATGGTGTTGGTGAGTACTGTGGTAGTGAAGATGATGGTGAGTACTGTGGTAGTGATGGTATTGGTGAGTAGTGTGGTAGTGATGGTGTTGGTGAGTACTATGGTAGTGAAGATGATGGTGAGTACTGTGGTAGTGATGGTGTTGGTGAGTAGTGTGGTAATGATGGTGTTGGTGAGTAGTGTGGTAATGATAATAATGGTGAGTAGTGTGGTAGTGATGGTGTTGGTGAGTAGTGTGGTAATGATGGTGTTGGTGAGTAGTGTGGTAGTGATGATGTTGGTGAGTAGTGTGGTAGTGATGATGTTGGTGAGTAGTGTCGTAGTGATGATGTTAGTGAGTAGTGTGGTAGTGATGATGATGGTGAGTAGTGTGGTAGTGATGATGATGGTGAGTAGTATTTTAGTGATTATGTTGGTGAGTAGTGTGGTAGTGATGGTGTTGGTGAGTAGTGTAGTAGTGAAGATGATGGTGAGTACTGTGATAGTGATGGTGTTGGTGAGTAGTGTGGTAGTGATGGTGTTATTGAGTAGTGTGGTATTGATGATATTGGTGAGTACTCTGGTACTGATGGTGTTGGTGAGTAGTGTGGTAGTGATATTAATGGTGAGTAGTGTGGTAGTGATGGTGTTGGTGAGTAGCGTGGTAGTGATGGTGTTGGTGAGTAGTGTGGTAGTGAAGATGTTGGTGTGTAGTGTAGTAGTGATGATGTTGGTGAGTAGTGTGGTAGTGATGATGTTGGTGAGTAGTGTGGTAGTGATGATGATGGAGAGTAGTGTAGTAGTGATGATGGTGAGTAGTGTGGTAGTGATGATGATGGTGAGTAGTGTGGTAGTGATGGTGTTGGTGAGTAGTGTGGTAGTGAAGATGATGGTGAGTACTGTGGTAGTGATGTGGTTGGTGAGTACTGTGGTAGTGATGGTGTTGGTGAGTAATGTGGTAGTGATAATAATGGTGAGTAGTGTGGTAGTGATGGTGTTGGTAAGTAGTGTGGTAGAGATGATGTTGGTGAGTACTGTGGTAGTGATGATGATTGTGAGTAGTGTGGTAGTAGTAGTGATGGTGTTGGTGAGTAGTGTGGTAGTGATGATGATGGTGAGTAGTGTGGTATTGATTATGTTGGAGAGTAGTGTGGTAGTGATAACAATGGTGAGTAGTGAGAGTGTTGGTGAGTAGTGTGGTAGTGATGGTGTTGGTGAGTAGTGTGGTAGTGAAGATGATGGTGAGTGATGTGGTTGGTGAGTAGTGTGGTAGTGATGATGTTGGTGAGTAGTGTGGTAGTGATGATGGTGAGCAGTGTGGTAGTGATGATGATGGTGAGTAGTATTTTAGTGATGATGTTGGTGAGTAGTGTGGTAGTGATGGTGTTGGTGAGTAGTGTGGTAGTGAAGATGATGGTGAGTACTGTGGTAGTGATGTGGTAGGTGAGTAGTGTGGTAGTGATGATGTTGGTGAGTAATGTGGTAGTGATAATAATGGTGAGTAGTGTGGTAGTGATGATGATGGTGAGTAGTGTGGTATTGATTATGTTGGAGAGTAGTGTGGTAGTGATGATGATGCTGAGTAGTGTTGTAGTGATGATAGTGAGTAGTGTGGTAGTGATGGTGATGGTGAGTAGTGTGGTAGTGATGATGATGGTGTGGTAGTGATGGTGTTGGTGAGTAGTGTAGTAGTGATGGTGTTGGTGAGTAGTGTGGTAGTCAAGAAGATGGTGAGTAGTATTTTAGTGATGATGTTGGTGAGTAGTGTGGTAGTGATGGTGTTATTGAGTAGTGTGGTAGTGATGGTATTGGTGAGTAGCGTGGTAGTGATGGTGTTGGTGAGAAGTGTGGTAGTGATGATGTTGGTGAGTAGTGTGGTAGTGATGATGTTGGTGAGTAGTGTGGTATTGATGATGTTGGTGAGAATTGTGGTAGTGATGATGTTGGTGAGTAGTGTGGTAGTGCTGATGATGGTGAGTAGTGTGGTAGTGATGATGATGGTGAGTAGTATTTCAGTGATGATGTTGGTGAGTAGTGTGGTAGTGATGGTGTTGGTGATTAGTGTGGTAGTAAAGATGATGGTGAGTACTGATTGTGTTAGTGAGTAGTGTGGTAGTTATGGTGTTAGTGAGTAGTGTGGTAGTGATGTTGGTGAGTAGTGTGGTAGTGATGATGGTGAGTAGTTGTGGTAGTGATGATGATGGTGAGTAGTGTAGTAGTGACGATGGTGAGTAGTGTGGTAGTGATTATAATGGTGAGTAGTGTGGTAGTGATGATGGTGAGTAGTGTGGTAGTGATGATTGTGAGTAGTGTGGTAGTGATGATGGTGAGTAGTGTGGTAGTGACGATGGTGAGTAGTGTGATATTGATTATGTTGGTGAGTAGTGTGGTAGTGATGATGATGGTGAGTAGTGTGTTAGTGAAGATGATGGTGAGTATTTGTGGTAGTGATGATGATGGTGTGGTAGTGATAATAATGGTGAGTAGTGTGGTAGTGAAGATGATGGTGAGTACTGTGGTAGTGATGGTGTTGGTGAGTAGTGTGGTAGTGATGATGATGGTGAGTAGTGTGGTAGTGATGATGGTGAGTAGTGTGGTAGTGATGATGATTGTGAATAGTGTAGTAGTGATGATGGTGAGTAGTGTGGTATTGATTACGTTGGTGAGTAGTGTGGTGGTGATGGTGAGTACTGTGGTAGTGATGATAGTGAGTAGTGTGGTAGTGATGATGATGAGTAGTGTGGTAGTTATGATAAAGAGTAGTGTGGCAGTGATGATGATTGTGAGTAGTGTGGTAGTGATGATAGTGAGTAGTGTGGTAGTGATGATTATGGTGAGTAGTGTGGTAGTGATAGTGTTGGTGAGTAGTGTAGTATTGATGGTGTTGGTGAGTAGTGTGGTAGTGAAGATGATGGTGAGTAGTCTTTTAGTGATTACGTTGGTGAGTAGTGTGGTAGTGATTGTGTTGGTGAGTAGTGTGGTAGTGAAGATGATGGTGAATACTGTGGTAGTGATGGTGTTGGTGAGTAGTGTGGTAGTGATGGTGTTGGTGAGTAGTGTGGTAGTGATAATAATGGTGAGTAGTGTGGTATTGATTATGTTGGTGAGTAGTGTGGTAGTGAAGATGATGGAGAGTAGTGTGGTAGTGATGATGGTGAGTAGTTGTGGTAGTGATGATGATGGTGAGTAGTGTGGTAGTGATGATGGTGAGTAGTGTGGTAGTGATGATGATTGTGAGTAGTGTGGTAGTGATGATGGTGAGTAGTGTGGTAGTGATGATGATGGTGAGTAGTGTGGTAGTGATGGTGTTTGTGAGCAGTATAGTAGTGATGATGAGTAGTGTAGTAGTGATAGTGTTGGTGAGTAGTGTAGTAGTGAAGATGATGGTGAGTAGTATTTTAGTGATGATGTTGGTGGGTAGTGGTGGTGTTGGTGAGTAGTGTGGTAGTGATGGTGTTGGTGAATAGTGTGGTAGTGATAATAATGGTGAGTAGTGTGGTAGTGATGATGGTGAGTACTGTGGTAGTGATGGTGTTGGTGAGTAGTGTGGTAGTGATGATGATGGTGAGTAGTGTGGTAGTGATGATGGTGAGTAGTGTGGTAGTGATGATGATTGTGAATAGTGTGGTAGTGATGATGGTGAGTAGTGTGGTATTGATTACGTTGGCGAGTAGTGTGGTGGTGATGGTGAGTACTGTGGTAGTGATGATGTTGGTGAGTAGTGTGGTAGTGACGATGTTGGTGAGTAGTGTGGTAGTGATGATTTTGGTGAGTAGTGTGGTAGTGATGATGGTGAGTAGTGTGGTAGTGATGATGATGGCGAGTAGTATTTTAGTGATGATGTTGGTGAGTAGTGTGGTAGTGATGGTGTTGGTGAGTAGTGTGGTAGTGAAGATGATGGTGAGTACTGTGGTAGTGATGTGGTTGGTGAGTAGTGTGGTAGTGATGGTGTTGGTGACTAATGTGGTAGTGATAATAATGGTGAGTAGTGTGGTAGTGATGGTGTTGGTAAGTAGTGTGGTAGTGATGATGTTGGTGAGTAGTGTGGTAGTGATGATGATTGTGAGTAGTGTGGTAGTGGTAGTGATGGTGTTGGTGAGTAGTGTGGTAGTGATGATGATAGTGAGTAGTGTGGTATTGATTATGTTGGAGAGTAGTGTGGTAGTGATGATGCTGAGTAGTGTTGTAGTGATGATAGTGAGTAGTGTGGTAGTGATGGTGATGGTGAGTAGTGTGGTAGTGATGATGATGGTGTGGTAGTGATGGTGTTGGTGAGTAGTGTAGTAGTGATGGTGTTGGTGAGTAGTGTGATAGTCAAGATGATGGTGAGTAGTATTTTAGTGATGATGTTGGTGAGTAGTGTGGTAGTGATGGTGTTATTGAGTAGTGTGGTAGTGAAGATGATGGTGAGTACTTTGGTACTGATGGTGTTGGTGAGTAGTGTGGTAGTGATAATAATGGTGAGTAGTGTGGTAGTGATTTTGTTGGTGAGTAGTGTGGTAGTGATGGTGTTGGTGAGTAGTGTGGTAGTGATGATGTTGGTGAGTAGTGTGGTAGTGATGATGTTGGTGAGTAGTGTGGTATTGATGATGTTGGTGAGAATTTTGGTAGTGATGATGTTGGTGAGTAGTGTGATAGTGCTGGTGATGGTGAGTAGTGTGGTAGTGATGATGGTGAGTAATGTGGTAATGATGATTGTGAGTAGTGTGGTAGTGATGGTGAGTAGTGTGGTAGTGATGATGGTGAGTAGTGTGGTATTGATTACGTTGGTGAGTAGCGTGGTAGTGATGGTGAGTAGTGTGGTAGTGATGATAGTGAGTAGTGTGATAGTGATGATGATGATGAGTAGTGTGGTAGTGATGATAATGAGTAGTGTGGTTGTGATGATGATTGTGAGTAGTGTGGTAGTGATGATGGTGAGTAGTGTGGTAGTGATGATAATGGTGAGTAGTGTGGTAGTGATGGTGTTGGTGAGTAGTGTGGTAGTGAAGATGATGGTGAGTAGTATTTTAGTGATGACGTTGGTGAGTAGTGTGGTAGTGATTGTGTTGGAGAGTAGTGTGGTAGTAAAGATGATGGTGAATACTGTGGTAGTGATGGTGTTGGTGAGTAGTGTGGTAGTGATGGTGTTGGTGAGTAGTGTGGTAGTGATAATAATGGTGAGTAGTGTGGTAGTGACGGTGTTGGTGAGTAGTGTGGTAGTGATGGTGTTGGTGAGTAGTGTGGTAGTGATGATGTTGGTGAGTAGTGTGGTAGTGATGATGTTGGAGAGTAGTGTGGTAGTGATGATGTTGGTGAGTAGTGTGGTAGTGCTGATGATAATGAGTAGTGTGGTAGTGATGATGATGGTGAGTAGTATTTTAGTGATAATGTTGGTGAGGAATGTGGTAGTGATTGTGTTGGTGAGTAGTGTGGTAGTGAAGATGATGGTGAGTACTGTGGTAGTGATGGTGTTGGTGAGTAGTGTGATACTGATGGTGTGGTAGTGATGTTGGTGAGTAGTGTGGTAGTGATGGTGTTGGTGAGTAGTGTGGTAGTGATGATGATGGTGAGTAGTATGGTATTGATTATGTTGGTGAGTAGTGTGGTAATGATGATGATGGTGAGTAGTGTGGTAGTGATGATGGTGAGTAGTTGTGGTAGTGATGATGATGGTGAGTAGTGTGGTAGTGATGATGGTGAGTAGTGTGGTAGTGATGATGATTGTGAGTAGTGTGGTAGTGATGATGGTGAGTAGTGTGGTAGTGATGATGATGGTGAGTAGTGTGGTAGTGATGGTGTTGGTGAGTAGTGTAGTAGTGATGATGAGTAGTGTAGTAGTGATGGTGTTGGTGAGTAGTGTAGTAGTGAAGATGATGGTGAGTAGTATTTTAGTGATGATGTTAGTGAATAGTGTGGTAGTGATGGTGTTGGTGAGTAGTGTGGTAGTGAAGATGATGGTGAGTACTGTGGTAGTGATGGTGTTGGTGAGTAGTGTGGTAGTGATGGTGTTGGTGAATAGTGTGGTAGTGATAATAATGGTGAGTAGTGTGGTAGTGATGGTGTTGGTGAGTAGTGTGGTAGTGATGGTGTTGGTGAGTAGTGTGGTAGTGAAGATGTTGGTGTGTAGTGTAGTAGTGATGATGTTGGTGAGTAGTGTGGTAGTGATGATGTTGGTGAGTAGTGTGGTAGTGATGATGTTGGTGAGTAGTGTGGTAGTGATGATGGTGAGTAGTGTGGTAGTAATGATGATGGTGAGTAGTATTTTAGTGATGATGTTGGTGAGTAGTGTGGTAGTGATGGTGTTGGTGAGTAGTGTGGTAGTGAAGATGATGGTGAGTACTGTGGTAGTGATGTGGTTGGTGAGTAGTGTGGTAGTGATGGTGTTGGTGAGTAATGTAGTAGTGATAATAATGGTGAGTAGTGTGGTAGTGATGGTGTTGGTGAGTAGTGTGGTAGTGATGATGTTGGTGAGTAGTGTGGTAGTGATGATGATTGTGAGTAGTGTGGTAGTGGTAGTGATGGTGTTATTGAGTAGTGATGATGATGGTGAGTAGTGTGGTATTGATTATGTTGGAGAGTAGTGTGGTAGTGATGATGATGGTGAGTAGTGTTGTAGTGATGATGGTGAGTAGTGTGGTAGTGATGGTGAGTAGTGTAGTCGTGATGATGGGGAGTAGTGTGGTAGTGATGATGATTGTGAGTAGTGTGGTACTGATGGTGTTGGTGAGTAGTGTAGTAGTGATGGTGTTGGTGAGTAGTGTGGTAGTGAAGATCATGGTGAGTCGTATTTTAGTGATGATGTTGGTGAGTAGTGTGGTAGTGAAGATGATGGTGAGTACTGTGGTAGTGATGGTGTTGGTGAGTAGTGTGGTAGTGATGGTGTTGGTGAGTACTGTGGTAGTGAAGATGATGGTGAGTACTGTGGTAGTGATGGTATTTGTGAGTAGTGTGGTAGTGATGGTGTTGGTGATTAGTGTGGTAGTAATGATGATGGTGAGTACTGATTGTGTTAGTGAGTAGTGTGGTAGTGATGGTGTTAGTGAGTAGTGTGGTAGTGATGTTGGTGAGTAGTGTGGTAGTGATGGTGTTGGTGAGTAGTGTGGTAGTGATGATGATGGTGAGTAGTGTGATATTGATTTTGTTGGTGAGTAGTGTGGTAGTGTTGATGATGGTGAGTAGTGTGGTAGTGATGATGGTGAGTAGTTGTGGTAGTGATGATGATGGTGAGTAGTGTAGTAGTGACGATGGTGAGTAGTGTGGTAGTGATGATAATGGTGAGTAGTGTGGTAGTGATGATGGTGAGTAATGTGGTAATGATGATTGTGAGTAGTGTGGTAGTGATGGTGAGTAGTGTGGTAGTGATGATGGTGAGTAGTGTGGTATTGATTACGTTGGTGAGTAGCGTGGTAGTGATGGTGAGTATTGTGGTAGTGATGATAGTGAGTAGTGTGGTAGTGATGATGATGATGAGTAGTGTGGTAGTGATGATAATGAGTAGTGTGGTTGTGATGATGATTGTGAGTAGTGTGGTAGTGATGATGGTGAGTAGTGTGGTAGTGATGATGATGGTGAGTAGTGTGGTAGTGATGGTGTTGGTGAGTAGTGTGGTAGTGAAGATGATGGTGAGTAGTATTTTAGTGATGACGTTGGTGAGTAGTGTGGTAGTGATTGTGTTGGAGAGTAGTGTGGTAGTAAAGATGATGGTGAATACTGTGGTAGTGATGGTGTTGGTGAGTAGTGTGGTAGTGATGGTGTTGGTGAGTAGTGTGGTAGTGATAATAATGGTGAGTAGTGTGGTAGTGACGGTGTTGGTGAGTAGTGTGGTAGTGATGGTGTTGGTGAGTAGTGTGGTAGTGATGATGTTGGTGAGTAGTGTGGTAGTGATGATGTTGGAGAGTAGTGTGGTAGAGATGATGTTGGTGAGTAGTGTGGTAGTGCTGATGATAATGAGTAGTGTGGTAGTGATGATGATGGTGAGTAGTATTTTAGTGATAATGTTGGTGAGGAATGTGGTAGTGATTGTGTTGGTGAGTAGTGTGGTAGTGAAGATGATGGTGAGTACTGTGGTAGTGATGGTGTTGGTGAGTAGTGTGATACTGATGGTGTGGTAGTGATGTTGGTGAGTAGTGTGGTAGTGATGGTGTTGGTGAGTAGTGTGGTAGTGATGATGATGGTGAGTAGTATGGTATTGATTATGTTGGTGAGTAGTGTGGTAATGATGATGATGGTGAGTAGTGTGGTAGTGATGATGGTGAGTAGTTGTGGTAGTGATGATGATGGTGAGTAGTGTGGTAGTGATGATGGTGAGTAGTGTGGTAGTGATGATGATTGTGAGTAGTGTGGTAGTGATGATGGTGAGTAGTGTGGTAGTGATGATGATGGTGAGTAGTGTGGTAGTGATGGTGTTGGTGAGTAGTGTAGTAGTGATGATGAGTAGTGTAGTAGTGATGGTGTTGGTGAGTAGTGTAGTAGTGAAGATGATGGTGAGTAGTATTTTAGTGATGATGTTAGTGAATAGTGTGGTAGTGATGGTGTTGGTGAGTAGTGTGGTAGTGAAGATGATGGTGAGTACTGTGGTAGTGATGGTGTTGGTGAGTAGTGTGGTAGTGATGGTGTTGGTGAATAGTGTGGTAGTGATAATAATGGTGAGTAGTGTGGTAGTGATGGTGTTGGTGAGTAGTGTGGTAGTGATGGTGTTGGTGAGTAGTGTGGTAGTGAAGATGTTGGTGTGTAGTGTAGTAGTGATGATGTTGGTGAGTAGTGTGGTAGTGATGATGTTGGTGAGTAGTGTGGTAGTGATGATGTTGGTGAGTAGTGTGGTAGTGATGATGGTGAGTAGTGTGGTAGTAATGATGATGGTGAGTAGTATTTTAGTGATGATGCTGGTGAGTAGTGTGGTAGTGATGGTGTTGGTGAGTAGTGTGGTAGTGAAGATGATGGTGAGTACTGTGGTAGTGATGTGGTTGGTGAGTAGTGTGGTAGTGATGGTGTTGGTGAGTAATGTAGTAGTGATAATAATGGTGAGTAGTGTGGTAGTGATGGTGTTGGTGAGTAGTGTGGTAGTGATGATGTTGGTGAGTAGTGTGGTAGTGATGTTGATTGTGAGTAGTGTGGTAGTGGTAGTGATGGTGTTATTGGGTAGTGATGATGATGGTGAGTAGTGTGGTATTGATTATGTTGGAGAGTAGTGTGGTAGTGATGATGATGGTGAGTAGTGTTGTAGTGATGATGGTGAGTAGTGTGGTAGTGATGGTGAGTAGTGTAGTCGTGATGATGGGGAGTAGTGTGATAGTGATGATGATTGTGAGTAGTGTGGTACTGATGGTGTTGGTGAGTAGTGTAGTAGTGATAGTGTTGGTGAGTAGTGTGGTAGTGAAGATCATGGTGAGTCGTATTTTAGTGATGATGTTGGTGAGTAGTGTGGTAGTGAAGATGATGGTGAGTACTGTGGTAGTGATGGTGTTGGTGAGTAGTGTGGTAGTGATGGTGTTGGTGAGTACTGTGGTAGTGAAGATGATGGTGAGTACTGTGGTAGTGATGGTATTTGTGAGTAGTGTGGTAGTGATGGTGTTGGTGAGTACTATGGTAGTGAAGATGATGGTGAGTACTGTGGTAGTGATGGTGTTGGTGAGTAGTGTGGTAATGATGGTGTTGGTGAGTAGTGTGGTAATGATAATAATGGTGAGTAGTGTGGTAGTGATGGTGTTGGTGAGTAGTGTGGTAGTGATGATGTTGGTGAGTAGTGTGGTAGTGATGATGTTGGTGAGTAGTGTCGTAGTGATGATGTTAGTGAGTAGTGTGGTAGTGATGATGATGGTGAGTAGTGTGGTAGTGATGATGATGGTGAGTAGTATTTTAGTGATTATGTTGGTGAGTAGTGTGGTAGTGATGGTGTTGGTGAGTAGTGAAGATGATGGTGAGTACTGTGATGGTGTTGGTGAGTACTGTGGTAGTGATGGTGTTATTGAGTAGTGTGGTATTGAAGATGATGGTGAGTACTTTGGTACTGATGGTGTTGGTGAGTAGTGTGGTAGTGATATTAATGGTGAGTAGTGTGGTAGTGATGGTGTTGGTGAGTAGCGTGGTAGTGATGGTGTTGGTGAGTAGTGTGGTAGTGAAGATGTTGGTGTGTAGTGTAGTAGTGATGATGTTGGTGAGTAGTGTGGTAGTGATGATGTTGGTGAGTAGTGTGGTAGTGATGATGATGGAGAGTAGTGTGGTAGTGATGATGGTGAGTAGTGTGGTAGTGATGATGATGGTGTGTAGTATTTTAGTGATGATGTTGGTGAGTAGTGTGGTAGTGATGGTGTTGGTGAGTAGTGTGGTAGTGAAGATGATGGTGAGTACTGTGGTAGTGATGTGGTTGGTGAGTACTGTGGTAGTGATGGTGTTGGTGAGTAATGTGGTAGTGATAATAATGGTGAGTAGTGTGGTAGTGATGGTGTTGGTAAGTAGTGTGGTAGAGATGATGTTGGTGAGTAGTGTGGTAGTGATGATGATTGTGAGTAGTGTGGTAGTAGTAGTGATGGTGTTGGTGAGTAGTGTGGTAGTGATGATGATGGTGAGTAGTGTGGTATTGATTATGTTGGAGAGTAGTGTGGTAGTGATAACAATGGTGAGTAGTGTGGTAGTGAGAGTGTTGGTGAGTAGTGTGGTAGTGATGGTGTTGGTGAGTAGTGTGGTAGTGAAGATGATGGTGAGTACTGTGGTAGTGATGTGGTTGGTGAGTAGTGTGGTAGTGATGATGTTGGTGAGTAGTGTGGTAGTGATGATGGTGAGCAGTGTGGTAGTGATGATGATGGTGAGTAGTATTTTAGTGATGATGTTGGTGAGTAGTGTGGTAGTGATGGTGTTGGTGAGTAGTGTGGTAGTGAAGATGATGGTGAGTACTGTGGTAGTGATGTGGTTGGTGAGTAGTGTGGTAGTGATGATGTTGGTGAGTAATGTGGTAGTGATAATAATGGTGAGTAGTGTGGTAGTGATGATGATGGTGAGTAGTGTGGTATTGATTATGTTGGAGAGTAGTGTGGTAGTGATGATGATGCTGAGTAGTGTTGTAGTGATGATAGTGAGTAGTGTGGTAGTGATGGTGATGGTGTGTAGTGTGGTAGTGATGATGATGGTGTGGTAGTGATGGTGTTGGTGAGTAGTGTAGTAGTGATGGTGTTGGTGAGTAGTGTGGTAGTCAAGAAGATGGTGAGTAGTATTTTAGTGATGATGTTGGTGAGTAGTGTGGTAGTGATGGTGTTATTGAGTAGTGTGGTAGTGAAGATGATGGTGAGTACTCTGGTACTGATGGTGTTGGTGAGTAACGTGGTAGTGATATTAATGGTGAGTAGTGTGGTAGTGATGGTATTGGTGAGTAGCGTGGTAGTGATGGTGTTGGTGAGAAGTGTGGTAGTGATGATGTTGGTGAGTAGTGTGGTAGTGATGATGTTGGTGAGTAGTGTGGTATTGATGATGTTGGTGAGAATTGTGGTAGTGATGATGTTGGTGAGTAGTGTGGTAGTGCTGATGATGGTGAGTAGTGTGGTAGTGATGATGATGGTGAGTAGTATTTCAGTGATGATGTTGGTGAGTAGTGTGGTAGTGATGGTGTTGGTGATTAGTGTGGTAGTAAAGATGATGGTGAGTACTGATTGTGTTAGTGAGTAGTGTGGTAGTGATGGTGTTAGTGAGTAGTGTGGTAGTGATGTTGGTGAGTAGTGTGGTAGTGATGATGGTGAGTAGTTGTGGTAGTGATGATGATGGTGAGTAGTGTAGTAGTGACGATGGTGAGTAGTGTGGTAGTGATTATAATGGTGAGTAGTGTGGTAGTGATGATGGTGAGTAGTGTGGTAGTGATGATTGTGAGAAGTGTGGTAGTGATGATGGTGAGTAGTGTGGTAGTGATGATGGTGAGTAGTGTGATATTGATTATGTTGGTGAGTAGTGTGGTAGTGATGATGATGGTGAGTAGTGTGGTAGTGATGATGGTGAGTATTTGTGGTAGTGATGATGATGGTGTGTAGTGTAGTAGTGATGATGGTGAGTAGTGTGGTAGTGATGATGATGGTGAGTAGTGTGGTAGTGATGATGGTGAGTAGTGTGGTAGTGATGATGATTGTGAATAGTGTGGTAGTGATGATGGTGAGTAGTGTGGTATTGATTACGTTGGTGAGTAGTGTGGTGGTGATGGTGAGTACTGTGGTAGTGATGGTGTTATTGAGTAGTGTGGTATTGAAGATGATGGTGAGTACTTTGGTACTGATGGTGTTGGTGAGTAGTGTGGTAGTGATATTAATGGTGAGTAGTGTGGTAGTGATGGTGTTGGTGAGTAGCGTGGTAGTGATGGTGTTGGTGAGTAGTGTGGTAGTGAAGATGTTGGTGTGTAGTGTAGTAGTGATGATGTTGGTGAGTAGTGTGGTAGTGATGATGTTGGTGAGTAGTGTGGTAGTGATGATGATGGAGAGTAGTGTGGTAGTGATGATGGTGAGTAGTGTGGTAGTGATGATGATGGTGTGTAGTATTTTAGTGATGATGTTGGTGAGTAGTGTGGTAGTGATGGTGTTGGTGAGTAGTGTGGTAGTGAAGATGATGGTGAGTACTGTGGTAGTGATGTGGTTGGTGAGTACTGTGGTAGTGATGGTGTTGGTGAGTAATGTGGTAGTGATAATAATGGTGAGTAGTGTGGTAGTGATGGTGTTGGTAAGTAGTGTGGTAGAGATGATGTTGGTGAGTAGTGTGGTAGTGATGATGATTGTAAGTAGTGTGGTAGTAGTAGTGATGGTGTTGGTGAGTAGTGTGGTAGTGATGATGATGGTGAGTAGTGTGGTATTGATTATGTTGGAGAGTAGTGTGGTAGTGATAACAATGGTGAGTAGTGTGGTAGTGAGAGTGTTGGTGAGTAGTGTGGTAGTGATGGTGTTGGTGAGTAGTGTGGTAGTGAAGATGATGGTGAGTACTGTGGTAGTGATGTGGTTGGTGAGTAGTGTGGTAGTGATGATGTTGGTGAGTAGTGTGGTAGTGATGATGGTGAGCAGTGTGGTAGTGATGATGATGGTGAGTAGTATTTTAGTGATGATGTTGGTGAGTAGTGTGGTAGTGATGGTGTTGGTGAGTAGTGTGGTAGTGAAGATGATGGTGAGTACTGTGGTAGTGATGTGGTTGGTGAGTAGTGTGGTAGTGATGATGTTGGTGAGTAATGTGGTAGTGATAATAATGGTGAGTAGTGTGGTAGTGATGATGATGGTGAGTAGTGTGGTATTGATTATGTTGGAGAGTAGTGTGGTAGTGATGATGATGCTGAGTAGTGTTGTAGTGATGATAGTGAGTAGTGTGGTAGTGATGGTGATGGTGAGTAGTGTGGTAGTGATGATGATGGTGTGGTAGTGATGGTGTTGGTGAGTAGTGTAGTAGTGATGGTGTTGGTGAGTAGTGTGGTAGTCAAGAAGATGGTGAGTAGTATTTTAGTGATGATGTTGGTGAGTAGTGTGGTAGTGATGGTGTTATTGAGTAGTGTGGTAGTGAAGATGATGGTGAGTACTCTGGTACTGATGGTGTTGGTGAGTAACGTGGTAGTGATATTAATGGTGAGTAGTGTGGTAGTGATGGTATTGGTGAGTAGCGTGGTAGTGATGGTGTTGGTGAGAAGTGTGGTAGTGATGATGTTGGTGAGTAGTGTGGTAGTGATGATGTTGGTGAGTAGTGTGGTATTGATGATGTTGGTGAGAATTGTGGTAGTGATGATGTTGGTGAGTAGTGTGGTAGTGCTGATGATGGTGAGTAGTGTGGTAGTGATGATGATGGTGAGTAGTATTTCAGTGATGATGTTGGTGAGTAGTGTGGTAGTGATGGTGTTGGTGATTAGTGTGGTAGTAAAGATGATGGTGAGTACTGATTGTGTTAGTGAGTAGTGTGGTAGTGATGGTGTTAGTGAGTAGTGTGGTAGTGATGTTGGTGAGTAGTGTGGTAGTGATGATGGTGAGTAGTTGTGGTAGTGATGATGATGGTGAGTAGTGTAGTAGTGACGATGGTGAGTAGTGTGGTAGTGATTATAATGGTGAGTAGTGTGGTAGTGATGATGGTGAGTAGTGTGGTAGTGATGATTGTGAGAAGTGTGGTAGTGATGATGGTGAGTAGTGTGGTAGTGATGATGGTGAGTAGTGTGATATTGATTATGTTGGTGAGTAGTGTGGTAGTGATGATGATGGTGAGTAGTGTGGTAGTGATGATGGTGAGTATTTGTGGTAGTGATGATGATGGTGTGTAGTGTAGTAGTGATGATGGTGAGTAGTGTGGTAGTGATGATGATGGTGAGTAGTGTGGTAGTGATGATGGTGAGTAGTGTGGTAGTGATGATGATTGTGAATAGTGTGGTAGTGATGATGGTGAGTAGTGTGGTATTGATTACGTTGGTGAGTAGTGTGGTGGTGATGGTGAGTACTGTGGTAGTGATGATAGTGAGTAGTGTGGTAGTGATGATGATGAGTAGTGTGGTAGTTATGATAAACAGTAGTGTGGCAGTGATGATGATTGTGAGTAGTGTGGTAGTGATGATAGTGAGTAGTGTGGTAGTGATGATGATAATGAGTAGTGTGGTAGTGATAGTGTTAGTGAGTAGTGTAGTATTGATGGTGTTGGTGAGTAGTGTGGTAGTGAAGATGATGGTGAGTAGTCTTTTAGTGATGACGTTGGTGAGTAGTGTGGTAGTGATTGTGTTGGTGAGTAGTGTGGTAGTGAAGATGATGGTGAATACTGTGGTAGTGATGGTGTTGGTGAGTAGTGTGGTAGTGATGGTGTTGGTGAGTAGTGTGGTAGTGATAATAATGGTGAGTAGTGTGGTATTGATTATGTTGGTGAGTAGTGTGGTAGTGAAGATGATGGAGAGTAGTGTGGTAGTGATGATGGTGAGTAGTTGTGGTAGTGATGATGATGGTGAGTAGTGTAGTAGTGATGATGGTGAGTAGTGTGGTAGTGATGATGATTGTGAGTAGTGTGGTAGTGATGATGGTGAGTAGTGTGGTAGTGATGATGATGGTGAGTAGTGTGGTAGTGATGGTGTTTGTGAGCAGTATAGTAGTGATGATGAGTAGTGTAGTAGTGATGGTGTTGGTGAGTAGTGTAGTAGTGAAGATGATGGTGAGTAGTATTTTAGTGATGATGTTGGTGAGTAGTGTGGTAGTGATGGTGTTGGTGAGTAGTGTGGTAGTGAAGATGATGGTGAGTACTGTGGTAGTGATGGTGTTGGTGAGTAGTGTGGTAGTGATGATGATGGTGAGTAGTGTGGTAGTGATAGTGTTGGTGAGTAGTGTGGTAGTGAAGATGATGGTGAGTAGTGTGGTAGTGATGATGATGGTGAGTAGTGTGGTAGTGATGGTGTTGGTGAGTAGTGTGGTAGTGAAGATGATGGTGAGTAGTATTTTAGTGATGACGTTTGTGAGTAGTGTGGTAGTGATTGTGTTGGAGAGTAGTGTGGTAGTAAAGATGATGGTGAATACTGTGGTAGTGATGGTGTTGGTGAGTAGTGTGGTAGTGATGGTGTTAGTGAGTAGTGTGGTAGTGATAATAATGGTGAGTAGTGTGGTAGTGATGGTGTTGGTGAGTAGTGTGGTAGTGATGGTGTTGGTGAGTAGTGTGGTAGTGATGATGTTGGTGAGTAGTGTGGTAGTGATGATGTTGGAGAGTAGAGTGGTAGTGATGATGTTGGTGAGTAGTGTGGTAGTGCTGATGATAATGAGTAGTGTGGTAGTGATGATGATGGTGAGTAGTATTTTAGTGATAATGTTGGTGAGGAATGTGGTAGTGATTGTGTTGGTGAGTAGTGTGGTAGTGAAGATGATGGTGAGTACTGTGGTAGTGATGGTGTTGGTGAGGAGTGTGATACTGATGGTGTGGTAGTGATGTTGGTGAGTAGTGTGGTAGTGATGGTGTTGGTGAGTAGTGTGGTAGTGATGATGATGGTGAGTAGTATGGTATTGATTATGTTGGTGAGTAGTGTGGTAGTGATGATGATGGTGAGTAGTGTGGTAGTGATGATGGTGAGTAGTTGTGGTAGTGATGATGATGGTGAGTAGTGTGGTAGTGATGATGGTGAGTAGTGTGGTAGTGATGATGATTGTGAGTAGTGTGGTAGTGATGATGGTGAGTAGTGTGGTAGTGATGATGATGGTAAGTAGTGTGGTAGTGATGGTGTTGGTGAGTAGTGTAGTAGTGATGATGAGTAGTGTAGTAGTGATGGTGTTGGTGAGTAGTGTAGTAGTGAAGATGATGGTGAGTAGTATTTTAGTGATGATGTTAGTGAATAGTGTGGTAGTGATGGTGTTGGTGAGTAGTGTGGTAGTGAAGATGATGGTGAGTAGTGTGGTAGTGATGGTGTTGGTGAGTAGTGTGGTAGTGATGGTGTTGGTGAATAGTGTGGTAGTGATAATAATGGTGAGTAGTGTGGTAGTGATGGTGTTGGTGAGTAGTGTGGTAGTGATGGTGTTGGTGAGTAGTGTGGTAGTGAAGATGTTGGTGTGTAGTGTAGTAGTGATGATGTTGGTGAGTAGTGTGGTAGTGATGATGTTGGTGAGTAGTGTGGTAGTTATGATGTTGGTGAGTAGTGTGGTAGTGATGATGGTGAGTAGTGTGGTAGTAATGTTGATGGTGAGTAGTATTTTAGTGATGATGTTGGTGAGTAGTGTGGTAGTGAAGATGATGGTGAGAACTGTGGTAGTGATGTGGTTGGTGAGTAGTGTGGTAGTGATGGTGTTGGTGAGTAATGTGGTAGTGATAATAATGGTGAGTAGTGTGATGGTGTTGGTGAGTAGTGTGGTAGTGATGATGTTGGTGAGTAGTGTGGTAGTGATGATGATTGTGAGTAGTGTGGTAGTGGTAGTGATGGTGTTATTGGGTAGTGATGATGATGGTGAGTAGTGTGGTATTGATTATGTTGGAGAGTAGTGTGGTAGTGATGATGATGGTGAGTAGTGTTGTAGTGATGATGGTGAGTAGTGTGGTAGTGATGGTGATGGTGAGTAGTGTGGTCGTGATGATGGGGAGTAGTGTGGTAGTGATGATGATTGTGAGTAGTGTGGTACTGATGGTGTTGGTGAGTAGTGTAGTAGTGATGGTGTTGGTGAGTAGTGTGGTAGTGAAGATCATGATGAGTCGTATTTTAGTGATGATGTTGGTGAGTAGTGTGGTAGTGAAGATGATGGTGAGTACTGTGGTAGTGATGGTATTGGTGAGTAGTGTGGTAGTGATGGTGTTGGTGAGTACTATGGTAGTGAAGATGATGGTGAGTACTGTGGTAGTGATGGTGTTGGTGAGTAGTGTGGTAATGATGGTGTTGGTGAGTAGTGTGGTAATGATAATAATGGTGAGTAGTGTGGTAGTGATGGTGTTGGTGAGTAGTGTGGTAATGATGGTGTTGGTGAGTAGTGTGGTAGTGATGATGTTGGTGAGTAGTGTGGTAGTGATGATGTTGGTGAGTAGTGTCGTAGTGATGATGTTAGTGAGTAGTGTGGTAGTGATGGTGAGTAGTGTGGTAGTGATGATAATGGTGAGTAGTATTTTAGTGATTATGTTGGTGAGTAGTGTGGTAGTGATGGTGTTGGTGAGTAGTGTAGTAGTGAAGATGATGGTGAGTACTGTGATAGTGATGGTGTTGGTGAGTAGTGTGGTAGTGATGGTATTATTGAGTAGTGTGGTATTGAAGATGATGGTGAGTACTTTGGTACTGATGGTGTTGGTGAGTAGTGTGGTAGTGATATTAATGGTGAGTAGTGTGGTAGTGATGGTGTTGGTGAGTAGCGTGGTAGTGATGGTGTTGGTGAGTAGTGTGGTAGTGAAGATGTTGGTGTGTAGTGTAGTAGTGATGATGTTGGTGAGTAGTGTGGTAGTGATGATGTTGGTGAGTAGTGTGGTAGTGATGATGATGGAGAGTAGTGTGGTAGTGATGATGGTGAGTAGTGTGGTAGTGAAGATGATGGTGAGTACTGTGGTAGTGATGTGGTTGGTGAGTACTGTGGTAGTGATGGTGTTGGTGAGTAATGTGGTAGTGATAATAATGGTGAGTAGTGTGGTAGTGATGGTGTTGCTAAGTAGTGTGGTAGAGATGATGTTGGTGAGTAGTGTGGTAGTGATGATGATTGTGAGTAGTGTGGTAGTAGTAGTGATGGTGTTGGTGAGTAGTGTGGTAGTGATGATGATGGTGAGTAGTGTGGTATTGATTATGTTGGAGAGTAGTGTGGTAGTGATAACAATAGTGAGTAGTGTGGTAGTGAGAGTGTTGGTGAGTAGTGTGGTAGTGATGGTGTTGGTGAGTAGTGTGGTAGTGATGATGTTGGTGCGTAGTGTGGTAGTGATGATGTTGGTGAGTAGTGTGGTAGTGATGATGTTGGTGAGTAGTGTGGTAGTGATGATGGTGAGCAGTGTGATTGTGATGATGATGGTGAGTAGTATTTTAGTGATGATGTTGGTGAGTAGTGTGGTAGTGATGGTGTTGGTGAGTTGTGTGGTAGTGAAGATGATGGTGAGTACTGTGGTAGTGATGTGGTTGGTGAGTAGTGTGGTAGTGATGATGTTGGTGAGTAATGTGGTAGTGATAATAATGGTGAGTAGTGTGGTAGTGATGATGATGGTGAGTAGTGTGGTATTGATTATGTTGGAGAGTAGTGTGGTAGTGATGATGATGCTGAGTAGTGTTGTAGTGATGATAGTGAGTAGTGATGGTGATGGTGAGTAGTGTGGTAGTGATGATGATGGTGTGGTAGTGATGGTGTTGGTGAGTAGTGATGGTGTTGGTGAGTAGTGTGGTAGTCAAGAAGATGGTGAGTAGTATTTTAGTGATGATGTTGGTGAGTAGTGTGGTAGTGATGGTGTTATTGAGTAGTGTGGTAGTGAAGATGATGGTGAGTACTCTGGTACTGATGGTGTTGGTGAGTAGTGTGGTAGTGATGATGTTGGTGAGTAGTGTGGTAGTGATGATGTTGGTGAGTAGTGTGGTAGTGATGATGGTGAGTAGTGTGGTAGTAATGATGATGGTGAGTAGTATTTTAGTGATGATGTTGGTGAGTAGTGTGGTAGTGAAGATGATGGTGAGTACTGTGGTAGTGATGTGGTTGGTGAGTAGTGTGGTAGTGATGGTGTTGGTGAGTAATGTGGTAGTGATAATAATGGTGAGTAGTGTGGTAGTGATGGTGTTGGTGAGTAGTGTGGTAGTGATGATGTTGGTGAGTAGTGTGGTAGTGATGATGATTGTGAGTAGTGTGGTAGTGGTAGTGATGGTGTTATTGGGTAGTGATGATGATGGTGAGTAGTGTGGTATTGATTATGTTGGAGAGTAGTGTGGTAGTGATGATGATGGTGAGTAGTGTTGTAGTGATGATGGTGAGTAGTGTGGTAGTGATGGTGATGGTGAGTAGTGTGGTCGTGATGATGGGGAGTAGTGTGGTAGTGATGATGATTGTGAGTAGTGTGGTACTGATGGTGTTGGTGAGTAGTGTAGTAGTGATGGTGTTGGTGAGTAGTGTGGTAGTGAAGATCATGGTGAGTCGTATTTTAGTGATGATGTTGGTGAGTAGTGTGGTAGTGAAGATGATGGTGAGTACTGTGGTAGTGATGGTGTTGGTGAGTAGTGTGGTAGTGATGGTGTTGGTGAGTACTGTGGTAGTGAAGATGATGGTGAGTACTGTGGTAGTGATGGTATTGGTGAGTAGTGTGGTAGTGATGGTGTTGGTGAGTACTATGGTAGTGAAGATGATGGTGAGTACTGTGGTAGTGATGGTGTTGGTGAGTAGTGTGGTAATGATGGTGTTGGTGAGTAGTGTGGTAATGATAATAATGGTGAGTAGTGTGGTAGTGATGGTGTTGGTGAGTAGTGTGGTAATGATGGTGTTGGTGAGTAGTGTGGTAGTGATGATGTTGGTGAGTAGTGTGGTAGTGATGATGTTGGTGAGTAGTGTCGTAGTGATGATGTTAGTGAGTAGTGTGGTAGTGATGATGATGGTGAGTAGTGTGGTAGTGATGATGATGGTGAGTAGTGTAGTAGTGAAGATGATGGTGAGTACTGTGATAGTGATGGTGTTGGTGAGTAGTGTGGTAGTGATGGTATTATTGAGTAGTGTGGTATTGAAGATGATGGTGAGTACTTTGGTACTGATGGTGTTGGTGAGTAGTGTGGTAGTGATATTAATGGTGAGTAGTGTGGTAGTGATGGTGTTGGTGAGTAGCGTGGTAGTGATGGTGTTGGTGAGTAGTGTGGTAGTGAAGATGTTGGTGTGTAGTGTAGTAGTGATGATGTTGGTGAGTAGTGTGGTAGTGATGATGTTGGTGAGTAGTGTGGTAGTGATGATAATGGAGAGTAGTGTGGTAGTGATGATGGTGAGTAGTGTGGTAGTGAAGATGATGGTGAGTACTGTGGTAGTGATGTGGTTGGTGAGTACTGTGGTAGTGATGGTGTTGCTAAGTAGTGTGGTAGAGATGATGTTGGTGAGTAGTGTGGTAGTGATGATGATTGTGAGTAGTGTGGTAGTAGTAGTGATGGTGTTGGTGAGTAGTGTGGTAGTGATGATGATGGTGAGTAGTGTGGTATTGATTATGTTGGAGAGTAGTGTGGTAGTGATAACAATGGTGAGTAGTGTGGTAGTGATGGTGTTGCTAAGTAGTGTGGTAGAGATGATGTTGGTGAGTAGTGTGGTAGTGATGATGATTGTGAGTAGTGTGGTAGTAGTAGTGATGGTGTTGGTGAGTAGTGTGGTAGTGATGATGATGGTGAGTAGTGTGGTATTGATTATGTTGGAGAGTAGTGTGGTAGTGATAACAATGGTGAGTAGTGTGGTAGTGAGAGTGTTGGTGAGTAGTGTGGTAGTGATGGTGTTGGTGAGTAGTGTGGTAGTGATGATGTTGGTGCGTAGTGTGGTAGTGATGATGTTGGTGAGTAGTGTGGTAGTGATGATGTTGGTGAGTAGTGTGGTAGTGATGATGGTGAGCAGTGTGATAGTGATGATGATGGTGAGTAGTATTTTAGTGATGATGTTGGTGAGTAGTGTGGTAGTGATGGTGTTGGTGAGTAGTGTGGTAGTGAAGATGATGGTGAGTACTGTGGTAGTGATGTGGTTGGTGAGTAGTGTGGTAGTGATGATGTTGGTGAGTAATGTGGTAGTGATAATAATGGTGAGTAGTGTGGTAGTGATGATGATGGTGAGTAGTGTGGTATTGATTATGTTGGAGAGTAGTGTGGTAGTGATGATGATGCTGAGTAGTGTTGTAGTGATGATAGTGAGTAGTGTGGTAGTGATGGTGATGGTGAGTAGTGTGGTAGTGATGATGATGGTGTGGTAGTGATGGTGTTGGTGAGTAGTGTAGTAGTGATGGTGTTGGTGAGTAGTGTGGTAGTCAAGAAGATGGTGAGTAGTATTTTAGTGATGATGTTGGTGAGTAGTGTGGTAGTGATGGTGTTATTGAGTAGTGTGGTAGTGAAGATGATGGTGAGTACTCTGGTACTGATGGTGTTGGTGAGTAGTGTGGTAGTGATATTAATGGTGAGTAGTTTGGTAGTGATGGTATTGGTGAGTAGCGTGGTAGTGATGGTGTTGGTGAGAAGTGTGGTAGTGATGATGTTGGTGAGTAGTGTGGTAGTGATGATGTTGGTGAGTAGTGTGGTATTGATGATGTTGGTGAGAATTGTGGTAGTGATGATGTTTGTGAGTAGTGTGGTAGTGCTGATGATGGTGAGTAGTGTGGTAGTGATGATGATGGTGAGTAGTATTTCAGTGATGATGTTGGTGAGTAGTGTGGTAGTGATGGTGTTGGTGATTAGTGTGGTAGTAAAGATGATGGTGAGTTCTGATTGTGTTAGTGAGTAGTGTGGTAGTGATGGTGTTAGTGAGTAGTGTGGTAGTGATGTTGGTGAGTAGTGTGGTAGTGATGATGGTGAGTAGTTGTGGTAGTGATGATGATGGTGAGTAGTGTAGTAGTGACGATGGTGAGTAGTGTGGTAGTGATTATAATGGTGAGTAGTGTGGTAGTGATGATGGTGAGTAGTGTGGTAGTGATGATTGTGAGTAGTGTGGTAGTGATGATGGTGAGTAGTGTGGTAGTGATGATGGTGAGTAGTGTGATATTGATTATGTTGGTGAGTAGTGTGGTAGTGATGATGATGGTGAGTAGTGTGGTAGTGATGATGGTGAGTATTTGTGGTAGTGATGATGATGGTGTGTAGTGTAGTAGTGATGATGGTGAGTAGTGTGGTAGTGATGATGATGGTGAGTAGTGTGTTAGTGATGATGGTGAGTAGTGTGGTAGTGATGATGATTGTGAATAGTGTGGTAGTGATGATGGTGAGTAGTGTGGTATTGATTACGTTGGTGAGTAGTGTGGTGGTGATGGTGAGTACTGTGGTAGTGATGATAGTGAGTAGTGTGGTAGTGAAGATGATGAGTAGTGTGGTAGTTATGATAAAGAGTAGTGTGGCAGTGATGATGATTGTGAGTAGTGTGGTAGTGATGATAGTGAGTAGTGTGGTAGTGATGATGATATTGAGTAGTGTGGTAGTGATAGTGTTGGTGAGTAGTGTAGTATTGATGGTGTTGGTGAGTAGTGTGGTAGTGAAGATGATGGTGAGTAGTCTTATAGTGATGACGTTGGTGAGTAGTGTGGTAGTGATTGTGTTGGTGAGTAGTGTGGTAGTGAAGATGATAGTGAATACTGTGGTAGTGATGGTGTTGGTGAGTAGTGTGGTAGTGATGGTGTTGGTGAGTAGTGTGGTAGTGATAATAATGGTGTGTAGTGTGGTATTGATTATGTTGGTGAGTAGTGTGGTAGTGAAGATGATGGAGAGTAGTGTGGTAGTGATGATGGTGAGTAGTTGTGGTAGTGATGATGATGGTGAGTAGTGTAGTAGTGATGATAGTGAGTAGTGTGGTAGTGATGATGATTGTGAGTAGTGTGGTAGTGATGATGGTGAGTAGTGTGGTAGTGATGATGATGGTGAGTAGTGTGGTAGTGATGGTGTTTGTGAGCAGTATAGTAGTGATGATGAGTAGTGTAGTAGTGATGGTGTTGGTGAGTAGTGTAGTAGTGAAGATGATGGTGAGTAGTATTTTAGTGATGATGTTGGTGAGTAGTGTGGTAGTGATGGTGTTGGTGAGTTGTGTGGTAGTGAAGATGATGGTGAGTACTGTGGTAGTGATGGTGTTGGTGAGTAGTGTGGTAGTGATGATGATGGTGAGTAGTGTGGTAGTGATAGTGTTGGTGAGTAGTGTGGTAGTAAAGATGATGGTGAATACTGTGGTAGTGATGGTGTTGGTGAGTAGTGTGGTAGTGATGGTGTTGGTAAGTAGTGTAGTAGTGATAATAATGGTGAGTAGTGTGGTAGTGATGGTGTTGGTGAGTAGTGTGGTAGTGATGGTGTTGGTGAGTAGTGTGGTAGTGAAGATGTTGGTGTGTAGTGTAGTAGTGATGATGTTGGTGAGTAGTGTGGTAGTGATGATGTTGGTGAGTAGTGTGGTAGTGATGATGTTGGTGAGTAGTGTGGTAGTGATGATGGTGAGTAGTGTGGTAGTAATGATGATGGTGAGTAGTATTTTAGTGATGATGTTGGTGAGTAGTGTGGTAGTGATGGTGTTGGTGAGTAGTGTGGTAGTGAAGATGATGGTGAGTACTGTGGTATTGATGTGGTTGGTGAGTAGTGTGGTAGTGATGGTGTTGGTGAGTAATGTGGTAGTGATAATAATGGTGAGTAGTGTGGTAGTGATGGTGTTGGTGAGTAGTGTGGTAGTGATGATGTTGGTGAGTAGTGTGGTAGTGATGATGATTGTGAGTAGTGTGGTAGTGGTAGTGATGGTGTTATTGGGTAGTGATGATGATGGTGAGTAGTGTGGTATTGATTATGTTGGAGAGTAGTGTGGTAGTGATGATGATGGTGAGTAGTGTTGTAGTGATGATGGTGAGTAGTGTGGTAGTGATGGTGATGGTGAGTAGTGTGGTAGTGATGATGATGGTGTGGTAGTGATGGTGTTGGTGAGTAGTGTAGTAGTGATGGTGTTGGTGAGTAGTGTGGTAGTCAAGAAGATGGTGAGTAGTATTTTAGTGATGATGTTGGTGAGTAGTGTGGTAGTGATGGTGTTATTGAGTAGTGTGGTAGTGAAGATGATGGTGAGTACTCTGGTACTGATGGTGTTGGTGAGTAGTGTGGTAGTGATATTAATGGTGAGTAGTGTGGTAGTGATGGTATTGGTGAGTAGCGTGGTAGTGATGGTGTTGGTGAGAAGTGTGGTAGTGATGATGTTGGTGAGTAGTGTGGTAGTGATGATGTTGGTGAGTAGTGTGGTATTGATGATGTTGGTGAGAATTGTGGTAGTGATGATGTTTGTGAGTAGTGTGGTAGTGCTGATGATGGTGAGTAGTGTGGTAGTGATGATGATGGTGAGTAGTATTTCAGTGATGATGTTGGTGAGTAGTGTGGTAGTGATGGTGTTGGTGATTAGTGTGGTAGTAAAGATGATGGTGAGTTCTGATTGTGTTAGTGAGTAGTGTGGTAGTGATGGTGTTAGTGAGTAGTGTGGTAGTGATGTTGGTGAGTAGTGTGGTAGTGATGATGGTGAGTAGTTGTGGTAGTGATGATGATGGTGAGTAGTGTAGTAGTGACGATGGTGAGTAGTGTGGTAGTGATTATAATGGTGAGTAGTGTGGTAGTGATGATGGTGAGTAGTGTGGTAGTGATGATTGTGAGTAGTGTGGTAGTGATGATGGTGAGTAGTGTGGTAGTGATGATGGTGAGTAGTGTGATATTGATTATGTTGGTGAGTAGTGTGGTAGTGATGATGATGGTGAGTAGTGTGGTAGTGATGATGGTGAGTATTTGTGGTAGTGATGATGATGGTGTGTAGTGTAGTAGTGATGATGGTGAGTAGTGTGGTAGTGATGATGATGGTGAGTAGTGTGTTAGTGATGATGGTGAGTAGTGTGGTAGTGATGATGATTGTGAATAGTGTGGTAGTGATGATGGTGAGTAGTGTGGTAGTGATGATGGTGAGTAGTGTGGTGGTGATTACGTTGGTGAGTAGTGTGGTGGTGATGGTGAGTACTGTGGTAGTGATGATAGTGAGTAGTGTGGTAGTGAAGATGATGAGTAGTGTGGTAGTTATGATAAAGAGTAGTGTGGCAGTGATGATGATTGTGAGTAGTGTGGTAGTGATGATAGTGAGTAGTGTGGTAGTGATGATGATGGTGAGTAGTGTGGTAGTGATAGTGTTGGTGAGTAGTGTAGTATTGATGGTGTTGGTGAGTAGTGTGGTAGTGAAGATGATGGTGAGTAGTCTTTTAGTGATGACGTTGGTGAGTAGTGTGGTAGTGATTGTGTTGGTGAGTAGTGTGGTAGTGAAGATGATGGTGAATACTGTGGTAGTGATGGTGTTGGTGAGTAGTGTGGTAGTGATGGTGTTGGTGAGTAGTGTGGTAGTGATAATAATGGTGTGTAGTGTGGTATTGATTATGTTGGTGAGTAGTGTGGTAGTGAAGATGATGGAGAGTAGTGTGGTAGTGATGATGGTGAGTAGTTGTGGTAGTGATGATGATGGTGAGTAGTGTAGTAGTGATGATGGTGAGTAGTGTGGTAGTGATGATGATTGTGAGTAGTGTGGTAGTGATGATGGTGAGTAGTGTGGTAGTGATGATGATGGTGAGTAGTGTGGTAGTGATGGTGTTTGTGAGCAGTATAGTAGTGATGATGAGTAGTGTAGTAGTGATGGTGTTGGTGAGTAGTGTAGTAGTGAAGATGATGGTGAGTAGTATTTTAGTGATGATGTTGGTGAGTAGTGTGGTAGTGATGGTGTTGGTGAGTAGTGTGGTAGTGAAGATGATGGTGAGTACTGTGGTAGTGATGGTGTTGGTGAGTAGTGTGGTAGTGATGATGATGGTGAGTAGTGTGGTAGTGATAGTGTTGGTGAGTAGTGTGGTAGTAAAGATGATGGTGAATACTGTGGTAGTGATGGTGTTGGTGAGTAGTGTGGTAGTGATGGTGTTGGTAAGTAGTGTAGTAGTGATAATAATGGTGAGTAGTGTGGTAGTGATGGTGTTGGTGAGTAGTGTGGTAGTGATGGTGTTGGTGAGTAGTGTGGTAGTGAAGATGTTGGTGTGTAGTGTAGTAGTGATGATGTTGGTGAGTAGTGTGGTAGTGATGATGTTGGTGAGTAGTGTGGTAGTGATGATGTTGGTGAGTAGTGTGGTAGTGATGATGGTGAGTAGTGTGGTAGTAATGATGATGGTGAGTAGTATTTTAGTGATGATGTTGGTGAGTAGTGTGGTAGTGATGGTGTTGGTGAGTAGTGTGGTAGTGAAGATGATGGTGAGTACTGTGGTATTGATGTGGTTGGTGAGTAGTGTGGTAGTGATGGTGTTGGTGAGTAATGTGGTAGTGATAATAATGGTGAGTAGTGTGGTAGTGATGGTGTTGGTGAGTAGTGTGGTAGTGATGATGTTGGTGAGTAGTGTGGTAGTGATGATGATTGTGAGTAGTGTGGTAGTGGTAGTGATGGTGTTATTGGGTAGTGATGATGATGGTGAGTAGTGTGGTATTGATTATGTTGGAGAGTAGTGTGGTAGTGATGATGATGGTGAGTAGTGTTGTAGTGATGATGGTGAGTAGTGTGGTAGTGATGGTGATGGTGAGTAGTGTGGTCGTGATGATGGGGAGTAGTGTGTTAGTGATGATGATTGTGAGTAGTGTGGTACTGATGGTGTTGGTGAGTAGTGTAGTAGTGATGGTGTTGGTGAGTAGTGTGGTAGTGAAGATCATGGTGAGTCGTATTTTAGTGATGATGTTGGTGAGTAGTGTGGTAGTGAAGATGATGGTGAGTACTGTGGTAGTGATGGTGTTGGTGAGTAGTGTGGTAGTGATGGTGTTGGTGAGTACTATGGTAGTGAAGATGATGGAGAGTACTGTGGTAGTGATGGTGTTGGTGAGTAGTGTGGTAATGATGGTGTTGGTGAGTAGTGTGGTAATGATAATAATGGTGAGTAGTGTGGTAGTGATGGTGTTGGTGAGTAGTGTGGTAGTGATGGTGTTGGTGAGTAGTGTGGTAGTAATGATGTTGGTGAGTAGTGTGGTAGTGATGATGTTGGTGAGTAGTGTCGTAGTGATGATGTTAGTGAGTAGTGTGGTAGTGATGATGATGGTGAGTAGTGTGGTAGTGATGATGATGGTGAGTAGTATTTTAGTGATTATGTTGGTGA
Organism: Procambarus clarkii; assembly: GCF_040958095.1. Classification (NCBI taxonomy): domain Eukaryota; kingdom Metazoa; phylum Arthropoda; class Malacostraca; order Decapoda; family Cambaridae; genus Procambarus; species Procambarus clarkii. The sequence goes on from NC_091234.1 coordinate 12,627,886, forward strand.
GTAGTGTGGTAGTGATGGTGTTGGTGAGTAGTGTAGTAGTGAAGATGATGGTGAGTACTGTGATAGTGATAGTGTTGGTGAGTAGTGTGGTAGTGATGGTGTTGGTGAGTAGTGTGGTAGTGATGTTGGTGAGTAGTGTGGTAGTGATGATGATGGTGAGTAGTGTGGTAGTGATGGTGTTGGTGAGTAGTACTCACCTAGTTGTACTCACCTAGTTGTGTTTGTGGGGGTTGAGCTCTGGCTTTTTGGTCCCTCCTGTCAACCGTCAATCAACAGGTGTACAGATTCCTGAGCCTATTGGGCTCTATTATATCTACACTGGAAACTGTGTATGGAGTCATCTTCCACCACATCACTTCCTATTGCATTCTATTTGTCAACCACTCTGACACTAAAAAAGTTCTTTCTAGTATCTCTGTGGCTCATTTGGGTACTCAGTTTCCACCTGTGTCCCCTTGTGCGTGTGCCCCTTGTGTTAAATAGCCTGTCTTTATGTACCCTATCAATTCCCTTCAGAATCTTGAATGTGGTGATCATGTCCCCCCTAACTCTTCTGTCTTCCAGGGAAGTGAGTTTAATTCCCGTAGTCTCTCCTCGTAGCTCATACCTCTCAGCTCGGGTACTAGACTGGTGGCAAACCTTTGAACCTTTTCCAGTTTAGTCTTATCCTTGACTAGATATGGACTATATGCTGGGGCTGCATACTCCAGGATTGGCCTGACATATGTGGTATACAAAGTTCTGAATGATTCTTTACACAAGTTTCTGAATGCCGTTCGTATGTTGGCCAGCCTAGCATATGCCGCTGATGTTATCCTCTTGATATGTGCTGCAGGAGACAGATCTGGCGTGATATCAACCCCCAAGTCTTTTTCTTTCTCTTACTCCTTAAGAATTTCCTCGCTGGTTGCCTCCAGCAACCAGGAGGCCTGGTCGACGACCGGGCCGCGGGGACACTAAGCCCTGGAAGCACCTCAAGGTAGCCTCCTAGATGATACGTTGTATCTGGAATCCTGCTCCCTACACCTATCTTCATTACATTACATTTGGTTGGGTTAAACTCTAACAACCATTTGTTCGACGATTCCTTCAGCTTGTCTAGGTCTTCTTGAAACCTCAAACAGTCCTCTTCTGTTATAATGCTTCTCATAATTTTAGCATCGTCTGCAAACATTGAGAGAAATGAATCTATACCATCCGGGAGATTATTTACATATATCAGAAACAAGATAGGACCGAGTACAGAGCCCGGTGGGACTCCACTGGTGACTTCACGCCAATCGGAGGTCTCACCCCTCACCGAAACTCTCTGCTTCCTATTGCTTAGGTACTGCCTTATCCACTGGAGCACCTTACCAGCTACACCTGCCTGTCTCTCCAGCTTATATACCAGCCTCTTATGCGGTACTGTGTCAAAGGCTTTCCGACAATCCAAGAAAATGCAGTCCTCCCAGCCCTCTCTTTCTTACTTAATCTTTGTCACCTGATCGTAGAAATTCTATTAAGCATGCAAGGCAAGATTTACCCTCCCTGAACCCATGTTGGCGATTTGTCACGAAGTCCCTTCTCTCCAGATGTGTTACTAGGTTTTTTCTCGCGATCTTCTCCATCACCTTGCAAGGTATACAAGTCAAGGACACCGGCCTGTAGTTCAGTGCCTCATGCCTGTCGCCTTTTTTGTTTATTGGGACCACATTCGCCGTCTTCCATATTTCTGGTAGGTCTCCCGTCTCCAGTGACTTACTATACACTATGGAGAGTGGCAAGCAAAGTGTCTCTGCACACTCTTTCAGTATCCATGGTGAGATCCCGTCTGGACCAACAGCCTTTCTAACATCCAGATCCAGCAGGTGTCTCTTGACCTCCTCTCTCGTAATTTCGAACTCTTCCAAGGCCGCCTGGTTTACCTCCCTTTCTCCTAGCACAGTGACCTCACCTTTTTCTATTGTGGAGACCTCCTGGAATCTCTTGTTGAGTTCTTCACACACCTCTTTGTCATTCTCTGTATACCTGTCCTCGCCTGTTCTAAGTTTCAATACCTGTTCTTTCACTGTTATTTTCCTTCTGATGTGACTGTGGAGAAGCTTTGGTTCGGTCTTGGCTTTGTTTGCTATATCATTTTCAAAACTTTTCTCTGCTTCTCTTCTCACCCTGACGTACTCATTTCTGGTTCTCTGGTATCTCTCTCTGCTTTCTGGTGTTCTGTTATTCCGGAAGTTCCTCCACGCCCTTTTGTTCAGTTTCTTCGCTTCCATACATGCCCTATTATACCATGGATTCTTCTGTTGCTTCTCGGATTTTTTCCTTTGGGCCGTAATGAACCTGTTTACTGCCTCCTGACACGTTTGGGTAACATTATTCATCATACCCTGTACAGACTTATCTCTGAGGTCTGTGTCCCAAGGTATTTCACTTAGGAAACTTCTCATCTGTTCATAATTCCCCTTTTGGTATGCCAGCCTTTTGATTCCTAGTTCTTTTTTGGAGAAGATAATTCCTAGCTCTACCAGGGACTCAAAGATCAATACACTGTGGTCACTCATTCCCAAGGGCGCTTCAATCTTAACTTCCCTTATATCCTACTCATTTAGGGTAAATATCAAATCAAGCATTGCTGGTTCATCTTCTCTCATTCTTGATGGTTCTTTGATGGAGTAGTGTGGGAGTGATGATGATGGTGCGTAGTGTGGTAGTGATGATGATGGTGAGTAGTGTGGTAGTGATGGTGTTGGTGAGTAGTGTGGTAGTGATGATGTTGGTGAGTAGTGTGGTAGTGATGATGATGGTGAATAGTGTGGTAATGTTGATGATGGTGAGTAGTGTGGAAGTGATGATGATGAGTAGTGTGGTAGTTATGATAAAGAGTAGTGTGGCAGTGATGATGATTGTGAGTAGTGTGGTAGTGATGATAGTGAGTAGTGTGGTAGTGATGATGATGGTGAGTAGTGTGGTAGTGATAGTGTTGGTGAGTAGTGTAGTATTGATGGTGTTGGTGAGTAGTGTGGTAGTGAAGATGATGGTGAGTAGTCTTTTAGTGATGACGTTGGTGAGTAGTGTGGTAGTGATTGTGTTGGTGAGTAGTGTGGTAGTGAAGATGATGGTGAATACTGTGGTAGTGATGGTGTTGGTGAGTAGTGTGGTAGTGATGGTGTTGGTGAGTAGTGTGGTAGTGATAATAATGGTGAGTAGTGTGGTATTGATTATGTTGGTGAGTAGTGTGGTAGTGAAGATGATGGAGAGTAGTGTGGTAGTGATGATGGTGAGTAGTTGTGGTAGTGATGATGATGGTGAGTAGTGATGATAGTGAGTAGTGTGGTAGTGATGATGATTGTGAGTAGTGTGGTAGTGATGATGGTGAGTAGTGTGGTAGTGATGATGATGGTGAGTAGTGTGGTAGTGATGGTGTTTGTGAGCAGTATAGTAGTGATGATGAGTAGTGTAGTAGTGATGGTGTTGGTGAGTAGTGAAGATGATGGTGAGTAGTATTTTAGTGATGATGTTGGTGAGTAGTGTGGTAGTGATGGTGTTGGTGAGTAGTGTGGTAGTGAAGATCATGGTGAGTACTGTGGTAGTGATGGTGTTGGTGAGTAGTGTGGTAGTGTTGATGATGGTGAGTAGTGTGGTAGTGATAGTGTTGGTGAGTAGTGTGGTAGTGAAGATGATGGTGAGTAGTGTGGTAGTGATGATGATGGTGAGTAGTGTGGTAGTGATGGTGTTGGTGAGTAGTGTGGTAGTGAAGATGATGGTGAGTAGTATTTTAGTGATGACGTTGGTGAGTAGTGTGGTAGTGATTGTTTTGGAGAGTAGTGTGGTAGTGATTGTTTTGGAGAGTAGTGTGGTAGTAAAGATGATGGTGAATACTATGGTATTGATGGTGTTGGTGAGTAGTGTGGTAGTGATGGTGTTGGTAAGTAGTGTGGTAGTGATAATAATGGTGAGTAGTGTGGTAGTGATGGTGTTGGTGAGTAGTGTGGTAGTGATGGTGTTGGTGAGTAGTGTGGTAGTGAAGATGTTGGTGTGTAGTGTAGTAGTGATGATGTTGGTGAGTAGTGTGGTAGTGATGATGTTGGTGAGTAGTGTGGTAGTGATGATGTTGGTGAGTAGTGTGGTAGTGATGATGGTGAGTAGTGTGGTAGTGAAGATGATGGTGAGTACTGTGGTATTGATGTGGTTGGTGAGTAGTGTGGTAGTGATGGTGTTGGTGAGTAATGTGGTAGTGATAATAATGGTGAGTAGTGTGGTAGTGATGGTGTTGGTGAGTAGTGTGGTAGTGATGATGTTGGTGAGTAGTGTGGTAGTGATGATGATTGTTAGTAGTGTGGTAGTGGTAGTGATGGTGTTATTGGGTAGTGATGATGATGGTGAGTAGTGTGGTATTGATTATGTTGGAGAGTAGTGTGGTAGTGATGATGATGGTGAGTAGTGTTGTAGTGATGATGGTGAGTAGTGTGGTAGTGATGGTGATGGTGAGTAGTGTGGTCGTGATGATGGGGAGTAGTGTGGTAGTGATGATGATTGTGAGTAGTGTGGTACTGATGGTGTTGGTGAGTAGTGTAGTAGTGATGGTGTTGGTGAGTAGTGTGGTAGTGAAGATCATGGTGAGTCGTATTTTAGTGATGATGTTGGTGAGTAGTGTGGTAGTGAAGATGATGGTGAGTACTGTGGTAGTGATGGTGTTGGTGAGTAGTGTGGTAGTGATGGTGTTGGTGAGTACTATGGTAGTGAAGATGATGGAGAGTACTGTGGTAGTGATGGTGTTGGTGAGTAGTGTGGTAATGATGGTGTTGGTGAGTAGTGTGGTAATGATAATAATGGTGAGTAGTGTGGTAGTGATGGTGTTGGTGAGTAGTGTGGTAGTGATGGTGTTGGTGAGTAGTGTGGTAGTAATGATGTTGGTGAGTAGTGTGGTAGTGATGATGTTGGTGAGTAGTGTCGTAGTGATGATGTTAGTGAGTAGTGTGGTAGTGATGATGATGGTGAGTAGTGTGGTAGTGATGATGATGGTGAGTAGATTTTAGTGATTATGTTGGTGAGTAGTGATGGTGTTGGTGAGTAGTGAAGATGATGGTGAGTACTGTGATAGTGATAGTGTTGGTGAGTAGTGTGGTAGTGATGGTGAGTAGTGTGGTAGTGATGTTGGTGAGTAGTGTGGTAGTGATGATGATGGTGAGTAGTGTGGTAGTGATGGTGTTGGTGAGTAGTACTCACCTAGTTGTACTCACCTAGTTGTGTTTGTGGGTGTTGAGCTCTGGCTTTTTGGTCCCTCCTGTCAACCGTCAATCAACAGGTGTACAGATTCCTGAGCCTATTGGGCTCTATTATATCTACACTGGAAACTGTGTATGGAGTCATCTTCCACCACATCACTTCCTATTGCATTCTATTTGTCAACCACTCTGACACTAAAAAAGTTCTTTCTAGTATCTCTGTGGCTCATTTGGGTACTCAGTTTCCACCTGTGTCCCCTTGTGCGTGTGCCCCTTGTGTTAAATAGCCTGTCTTTATGTACCCTATCAATTCCCTTCAGAATCTTGAATGTGGTGATCATGTCCCCCCTAACTCTTCTGTCTTCCAGGGAAGTGAGTTTAATTCCCGTAGTCTCTCCTCGTAGCTCATACCTCTCAGCTCGGGTACTAGACTGGTGGCAAACCTTTGAACCTTTTCCAGTTTAGTCTTATCCTTGACTAGATATGGACTATATGCTGGGGCTGCATACTCCAGGATTGGCCTGACATATGTGGTATATAAAGTTCTGAATGATTCTTTACACAAGTTTCTGAATGCCGTTCGTATGTTGGCCAGCCTAGCATATGCCGCTGATGTTATCCTCTTGATATGTGCTGCAGGAGACAGATCTGGCGTGATATCAACCCCCAAGTCTTTTTCTTTCTCTTACTCCTTAAGAATTTCCTCGCTGGTTGCCTCCAGCAACCAGGAGGCCTGGTCGACGACCGGGCCGCGGGGACACTAAGCCCTGGAAGCACCTCAAGGTAGCCTCCTAGATGATACGTTGTATCTGGAATCCTGCTCCCTACACCTATCTTCATTACATTACATTTGGTTGGGTTAAACTCTAACAACCATTTGTTCGACGATTCCTTCAGCTTGTCTAGGTCTTCTTGAAACCTCAAACAGTCCTCTTCTGTTATAATGCTTCTCATAATTTTAGCATCGTCTGCAAACATTGAGAGAAATGAATCTATACCATCCGGGAGATTATTTACATATATCAGAAACAAGATAGGACCGAGTACAGAGCCCGGTGGGACTCCACTGGTGACTTCACGCCAATCGGAGGTCTCACCCCTCACCGAAACTCTCTGCTTCCTATTGCTTAGGTACTGCCTTATCCACTGGAGCACCTTACCAGCTACACCTGCCTGTCTCTCCAGCTTATATACCAGCCTCTTATGCGGTACTGTGTCAAAGGCTTTCCGACAATCCAAGAAAATGCAGTCCTCCCAGCCCTCTCTTTCTTACTTAATCTTTGTCACCTGATCGTAGAAATTCTATTAAGCATGCAAGGCAAGATTTACCCTCCCTGAACCCATGTTGGCGATTTGTCACGAAGTCCCTTCTCTCCAGATGTGTTACTAGGTTTTTTCTCGCGTTATTCTCCATCACCTTGCAAGGTATACAAGTCAAGGACACCGGCCTGTAGTTCAGTGCCTCATGCCTGTCGCCTTTTTTGTTTATTGGGACCACATTCGCCGTCTTCCATATTTCTGGTAGGTCTCCCGTCTCCAGTGACTTACTATACACTATGGAGAGTGGCAAGCAAAGTGTCTCTGCACACTCTTTCAGTATCCATGGTGAGATCCCGTCTGGACCAACAGCCTTTCTAACATCCAGATCCAGCAGGTGTCTCTTGACCTCCTCTCTCGTAATTTCGAACTCTTCCAAGGCCGCCTGGTTTACCTCCCTTTCTCCTAGCACAGTGACCTCACCTTTTTCTATTGTGGAGACCTCTTGGAATCTCTTGTTGAGTTCTTCACACACCTCTTTGTCATTCTCTGTATACCTGTCCTCGCCTGTTCTAAGTTTCAATACCTGTTCTTTCACTGTTATTTTCCTTCTGATGTGACTGTGGAGAAGCTTTGGTTCGGTCTTGGCTTTGTTTGCTATATCATTTTCAAAACTTTTCTCTGCTTCTCTTCTCACCCTGACGTACTCATTTCTGGTTCTCTGGTATCTCTCTCTGCTTTCTGGTGTTCTGTTATTCCGGAAGTTCCTCCACGCCCTTTTGTTCAGTTTCTTCGCTTCCATACATGCCCTATTATACCATGGATTCTTCTGTTGCTTCTCGGATTTTTTCCTTTGGGCCGTAATGAACCTGTTTACTGCCTCCTGACACGTTTGGGTAACATTATTCATCATACCCTGTACAGACTTATCTCTGAGGTCTGTGTCCCAAGGTATTTCACTTAGGAAACTTCTCATCTGTTCATAATTCCCCTTTTGGTATGCCAGCCTTTTGATTCCTAGTTCTTTTTTGGAGAAGATAATTCCTAGCTCTACCAGGGACTCAAAGATCAATACACTGTGGTCACTCATTCCCAAGGGCGCTTCAATCTTAACTTCCCTTATATCCTACTCATTTAGGGTAAATATCAAATCAAGCATTGCTGGTTCATCTTCTCTCATTCTTGATGGTTCTTTGATGGAGTAGTGTGGGAGTGATGATGATGGTGCGTAGTGTGGTAGTGATGATGATGGTGAGTAGTGTGGTAGTGATGGTGTTGGTGAGAAGTGTGGTAGTGATGATGTTGGTGAGTAGTGTGGTAGTGATGATGATGGTGAATAGTGTGGTAATGTTGATGATGGTGAGTAGTGTGGAAGTGATGATGATGGTGAGTAGTGTGGTAGTGATGGTGTTGGTGAGTAGTGTGGTAATGATGATGTTGGTGAATGGTGTGGTAATGTTGATGATGGTGAGTAGTGTGGAAGTGATGATGATGGTGAGTAGTGTGGTAGTGATGGTGTTGGTGAGTAGTGTGGTAATGATGATGTTGGTGAGTAGTGTGGTAGTGATGATGATGGTGAATAGTGTGGTAATGTTGATGATGGTGAGTAGTGTGGTAGTGATGGTGTTGGTGAGTAGTGTGGTTGTGATGATGCTGGTGAGTAGTGTAGTAGTGATGGTGAGTAGTGTGGTTGTGATGATGCTGGTGAGTAGTGTGGTAGTGATGGTGAGTAGTGTGGTAGTGATGATGAGTGTGAGCATTGGGGTAGTGATGATGATGGTGAGTAGTGTTGTAGTGATGATGTTGGTGAGCAGTGTGGTAGTGATGATGGTGAGTAGTGTGATAGTGATGATGTTGGTGAGTAGTGTGGTAGTGATGGTGTTGATGAGCAGTGTTTTTGTTGATGATGATGGTGCGTAGTGTGGTAGTGATGATGTTGGTGAGTAGTGTGGTAGTGATGATGATGGTGAGTAGTGTGGTAGTGATGGTGTTGGTGAGTAGTGTGGTGTTGATGGTGCGTAGTGTGGTAGTGATGATGTTGGTGAGTAGTGTGGTGTTGATGATGATGGTGCGTAGTGTTGTAGTGATGATGTTGGTGAGCAGTGTGGTAGTGATGATGGTGAGTAGTGTTGTAGTGATGATGATGGTGCGTAGTGTGGTAGTGATGCTGTTGGTGAGTAGTGTGGTTTTGATGATGATGGTGCATAGTGTGGTAGTGATGATGTTGGTGAGTAGTGTGGTGTTGATGATGATGGTGCGTAGTGTGGTAGTGATGATGTTGGTGAGTAGTGTGGTAGTGATGATGTTGGTGAGTAGTGTAGTAGTGATGATGATGGTGCGTAGTGTGGTAGTGATGATGATGGTAGTACTAAACAGTCACACAAGCGCCAGTTGCAACAACATCGCTCATCGCCCACAGGAGTGGTTCATCGCCGCCTCTTTTACTCCTTACATGTGATCCAGGAGACGTATCACACGCAACCAAACAGTCATACACAACCAGCCCAGTCATGGCCAAGTACTCTAGGGCCTCCACAATCACATACTCAATTGCCTGGTCGATGATCCCGCCAAGCACTGGACACGCCTGGTGAACACGGCAGAACAGCACAGAAAAACAAACCCTCAAGAATTTTGGAACTTCACTAAAAAAATCAGGGGAAACAACTAAACTACTTTCAAGCACACCACTTACTCTACAACGACGGAAACATCACGGACCCGGCAGAGGTCATACAAGTTTCCAGCAACTCTGGCAGACAATCTTTCACCCCCCCCCCCCTCCACAGCCAACAGCACTTTACATACAGGTTAACAATATGGATTACCCGACACGCAGATCAGATAACTCCGGACCACCACATTCATACAAACCTCCTGGACTCAGACAGTACTTACGACACAGCTAACACCAGGAGAGGTCAAGATCGATGATGCTACTGAGCACCTCCACAGAGCCGCGGGTGCCTCGGGTATAGGACATAAACTCATTAGACGCCTCCCTATGACGCTTATCAACGGCCTGACTGCTCTCTACAATGCCACCCTTGTTCCAGATAATTTCCTCTACTCTTAAAAAGCAACTGCAATTCTCCTCCCAAAACCAGGAAAACCACACAATGACCCCAAAAACTACCGACCAATCAGCTTACTTGAAACGCTCAGGAAGGTCTTCGAGACACTAGTATACCTACGACTTAGACGATTCGGCCTCAGGTCGACGCATAAAGCTCTTAACATAGTGCTAAACTACATACTAATAAACCAGAAAAAACGCTACAAGACAGAACTTGTGACCAAAGACGTCGAGAAAGCTTTCGACACGGTATGGCACGAATGACATTAATACACGATGTGTAACAACTTTGACTTGCCCTTGAACACTAAGAAACTACTCTGCAATTACTTGGACGACCGACAGATTAAATATAAGATACACTTTCTGAGCCTAGACTCTAACTTCTTCCCTCTCCACTCTGGGGTCCCACAAGGTTACATTCTTGCACCAACATACTATACACTCTACATAAATGACATACCCGACCCTATATACCCAAAATCTCTCATGCAGACGACGTGACAACTAATAACGAGTCGACACATCGATGACCTTTCAAAGCTAACACAACGGGAAATAGACAACATTACATGGGAGTACGACTGGTGAATACAGATAAACCACACAAAATCCATCACATACTTTTTCAATAACAAATGTGCTAACACAATACTCGTCTAACTCTACTCGCAATCACCAACCCTGACATATATTCCTGTCACCAAGAACACAACAGTACGCGGCCTAAATATCTAAAATAACCTACGAATACACTCACACATAACACACAAACACGCCATTGCAAAAAATCCATCCTTCGACTATAAAGATTCAAACAAGCAGACCCACACACCAAGCTACACATGTACAAAGCTCTAATTCGACCTCTCATAACCATCTCGTCCTCAGTTTGTTCATTCCATCCAGCGGTCGATCCCAAAGACACATTCAACAAATATAACATAGTCTTCATTCAAAGCTTAAATTTTCTCAAATATAAATTAATATTATTATATATTAGCATATTGTGCATGTGTTTGACCACCACAGAGAAAGAATTGAAACAGGAATTTCCTTAAGAACTTTCGTATTTTAATAATACATCTTCAGAATGATTCCTTCTGAAAATGTATTATTAATATACGAAAGTACTTAAGGAAATTCTTGTTCCAGTTCTTCCTCCGTGGTCAGACACTGTCACATGTTAATTTTCGTGACTTACGCGCACATTGTGCATATGTAGGTACCGGTTAGGTTAGGTGTTTAGGTTCTGTTGGCGGTTATTTGTGTTTACAGTACGTGGGTGGACCATTTCAACCCGTCCTCGACTCAAGTCCATTACATCCAGCGGTCGACCCCACAGATGCATTCATAAATGTTTACATGCTATTCATTCAAAACAGGAGTTTTCTCAAATATAAATTAATATTATAACAAATTGTGCATATATAGCCAAAGGTTAAGTTAGGTTAGGTGTTTAGGTTCTGTTGGTGATTATTTGTATTTGTAGTACGTGAATGAAGCATTTACAGCATTGTGGCTCGAACAAAACCCGCCAGTGAAGTGCTTGTTCCGAAAATGTTCGAACGTCCAGCCCGTCTTCCAAACAAAGACCCAAAAGTGATTCCATGCACCCACCAAACCCCCTGTTTATGAAAGAAAAACGGTGTACACACGACTCACTACTGATTTTGTTTGAACATTTCCGGAACAAGTGCCTCACTGACGAATTTTGTTCGAACCACAATGCTGTAAATGATTCACCCACGTACTACAAATACAATAATCGTCAACAGAACCTAAACACCTAACCTAACCTATGCTAATATATGCACAATATGCTAATATATTATAATATTAATTTATATTTGAGAAAATTCCCGTTTTGAATGAACAGCATGTAAAAGTTTATGAATGAGTCTGTGGGGTCGACCGGTGGATGTACAACCCGTCCTCGACTCAAGTCCATTACATTCAGCGGTCAACCCCACAGACGCATTCATAAATTTTAACATACTGTTCACTCAAAACGGGAATTTTCTCAAGTATAAATTAATATTATAATATATTGGCATATTGTGTATATTTAGGCATAGGATAGGTTAGGTTAGGTGTTTAGGTTCTGTTGGCGATTATTTGTATTTGTAGTACGTGGGTGAAGCATTTATAGCGTTGTGATTCGAACAAAATTTGTCAGTGAAGCACTTGTTCCGGATATGTTCGAATGTCAGCAGTTGTGAGTCGTGTGTAAACGGCTTTTCATTCATAAACAAAGGGTCTGGCGGGTGCATGAAATGGACTTTGGCTTTTGTTTATGAGGATGGACTGCTCGTAACATTTGCCCCAATATCCCTAATGCTTGCAGCCAACACAAACAAAACGAATTCAAAACAAAGCTCTGAGGTGGATCTACAACACTTGACGGGACGACTTCATCACGAGTGAGAACCTCAACCTCAGTGCTAACACACCGCCCATAAACATATACTGGAAGCACCTCGCTAACAGACAGACACTTAGGTTAACTACATACCATAAACACCACACCACATTCTTCACCAACACAATACAGACAAAAACAGTCGTCGTCGGTCAGTTGAGGCTGACTCACAGCAACCAATACAGTCGTCGTCGTCGGTCAGTTGAGGGTGACTCACAGCGACCAATACAGTCGTCGTCGTCGGTCAGTTGAGGGTGACACACAGCGACCAATACAGTCGTCGTCGTCGGTCAGTTGAGGGTGACTCACAGCGACCAATACAGTCGTCGTCGTCGGTCAGTTGAGGGTGACTCACAGCGACCAATACAGTCGTCGTCGTCGGTCAGTTGAGGGTGACACACAGCGACCAATACAGTCGTCGTCGTCGGTCAGTTGAGGCTGACTCACAGCGACCAATACAGTCGTCGTCGTCGGTCAGTTGAGGGTGACACACGTGGGAGCGCGCGTCGGTGAACCAACATCAGTATCCAGGGATATTTAAGTGTTATAGCGACCAATACATAATATTCAGTCCCACGTAGTGTACAGCAAGGCAGTGATAGCGTACCATAGTGAATTCTTATAACGTTAGATACGATAAATAAAACGACCAGTTCTGTGGCAACACAGTGCCAACAGTGAGTCAGGACCGTTTCGCATGAAGTTTTGTTGTTGTTGTTGTTGTTGTTAAAGATTCGCCACCTGGAACAAAAAGTTCCAAGCAACACGGGCTATGGTGAGCCCGTCCGCATGAAGTGTCTGGAATAACTTAAACACTAGTGATTGACAAGTGTTACTAGAGCACCCATAGTGAGAGATCTAGCAAAGTGTGGCCACACGGGGAAAGTATTAAACAGTAACGGGCACTTAGTGGACAAAGACAGAATGAAAGGACCAACCGCCACCACGGGGTATCCAGCAGCACATGACCTCAACAGCCTCGCCTGAACAACATCCAATTACTTGCCTGGTTATGTAAGAGGACAGTGGTTGGTGGGTACCTCTATTTCATCATCTATATGGTGTACAAAGCAAGTTAAAATATAATCCATTGTTTTCATATAAAAAGTAAAAAATACTCAAGTGGCACATTCAGGGTAGAAAGCTTAAGTCACTCGTTAGTGAGAAGATCAAGTGACCGCCCCCAGCCAGCACTTTCCTACTCCCTCACGCTCCAGGAACACCCTTCCCTTTCCTCCTACACGTAAACTGGCCACCATAAAGCTATAGTCCAGCTTTCCCTATTCCTCTCTCTCCCCCCCCCCCCATCCTACTTTCCTTCTCTCTCTCTCTCTCTCTCTCTCTCTCTCTCTCTCTCTCTCTCTCTCTCTCTCTCTCTCTCTCTCTCTCTCTCTCTCTCTCTCTCTCTCTCTCTCTCTCTCAGACAAACAAACAAACAATAAACTTCCCTTTTTAGAATATTTAAAAAACGCGAAAATGTTTGGTTTGTTCTGGAAAAGCCACTAACCACAACAGTCATTCAACCCTGCTACCAAATACCACCATCTTCCAACAATGCCACCAAATACAACTATCTACAAACACTGCCACTAACGACAAAAATCTATTAACACTGGCAACACCCACAACATTCTACCAAAACTTCCACCATTCTCAGCCATCTACCAACACTTCCGCAAACAACAACCATCTGACAACACTGCCACGAAACACAACCATTTACTACAACTGAAACAAACTACACCATATATTAACATTGCCACCAACCACCTCCATCTACCAGCTCTGCCACCTCCCACAGTTATTTAACGATACTGCCACCATCCACAAACATCTACCACCCCTACAACTATCTACTAACATTGCCACTAACCACAACCATCGATCAACAATGCCACCAAACATTTAACAACACTGTAATACACCACAGCCATCGACCAACAATAACATCTACCTCAACCATCTACTAACATGGCCACCAACCCCAGCCATCTACTACCACTGTCTCCAACTAAAATATCTCCCACAACCATCTACCTACACAGTCACCAACTACAACAATCTACCAACACTGCCACCACCCACAGCTATCTTCCGACAATGCCACAAACTACATTCACTGACATCAGTCACAACTATCTGGCTACACTGCAACCAACCATCTACCATCTTTACCACCACTCAAAACCTTCACCCAACACATCTACCAACACTGCCACTAACAACAAACATCTACCAACACTGCCACTAACAACAAACATCTACCAACACTGCCACTAACAACAAACATCTACCAACACTGCCACTAACAACAATCTACCAACACTGTAAAGTGGATCGCGTCGCTCCAGTCCTCGTGGTTTTGGGGAGCTTTTCTGTGTGTTCTGGTTAAGAGTTGTGTTGTTGTAAGAAACGGAAGGACAGGTGTCTGACAGCTGACAGGTGGTGCGCGTCGCTCCCGTCCTCAAGTTTTTTTCCGGGGAATTTCTGGGATGTTATGACATGTGTTGGAGGAAAGTGGATCGCGTCGCTCCAGTCCTCGTGGTTTTGGGGAGCTTTTCTGTGTGTTCTGGTTAAGAGTTGTGTTGTTGTAAGAAACGGAAGGACAGGTGTCTGACAGCTGACAGGTGGTGCGCGTCGCTCCCGTCCTCAAGTTTTTTTGGGGGATTTTCCCGGAAGTTTGGCGCGTTTCGGACGCTCTCACCTGACAGGTGGCGCGCGGGTGTCTAGTCACATAGGCTTTTGGGGGAATTTCCCGGAAGTTTTGGCGTGTTTGGGTATGTGGACAGGAAAGAGGGGAGGTCATGTTGGGCAGCTGACAGGTGGCGCGCGTCCCTCTAGTCCTCGCGGGTTATGGGAATTTCCCGGAAGTTATGGCGCGTGTCGGAGGTAATTGGAGCGCGTCGCTCCAGTCCTCGGGGGTTAAGGTAAGTGCTCAGGAAAGATGAGAGTAAGTGGTAGAGTAAGTGATAGAGTAAGAAAATAGAAGGAAGATGGAGGAAGGAGTAAAAGAGTTGATCGTGAGTTAGTGTGTAGATGAGAGGAGAAGGCAGCACGGTCTGTTATGTTGTTTTGGGATGGGAGCTGGATGGAGTTTCCCCTTCGTCTGGAGAGAGTGCTCTGGGCCATTATGTGGTTAGACAAACCCATTGACTCCCCTACAGGAAATCGCAAGTGTTGAGGGGTGAGAGAGCACTCTCCTGCGGAACTGGGGGCCGTTTGTCTAAAAGGTTTTCGTTGTCTTTAGAAGAGTGGAGATGTTCGTCCCACGACGACTTCCCATACACTGTGGATTCGGGTAAGGAGGCGCGAGGTACATACGACAGACCCACACCTGTCACCCATCAATCAATCACTCACACCCCTCATCCCCACCCGCTCCCATACCATCAACCATTGTTCTGTGCAAAACCTTTTAGTATGTGTAAGCTATATCGCAACGTGATCAACATGGTGAGAGCAATAACGAGGGAAAAGTAAACACATTATATAAATTTATTTCTTTATTAAACACTTAAGCGATTTACAACGATAATAATAATAATAATAAGACTTCTTCTTGGTGGTTTAGCTAGCAGACAGTTGTAGAAAGGACCTTCATTCAGTCCATCGAACCTTCCCAACACGCTAGTCAAGCAGTCAATCTGTAGAAAGTGGAAAAGGTTATAAGTTTTGTTGTTGTCAATGTTGTAAACATAAATACAGACATTATTGTGTTCATCATTCAATCCTAACATAAAGTATTACTCACCGCACTATCATCCTAACCAACTTCGTCACACAGCGTTTCACACTCAGCATCACTACCGTTTAAGCAGAATGTTTGCTTACACACAGGCATTTTCATCTGAGCGTAATTGAATTTCAACACTTTTTCATCATTCTTGCGAAAATGACCATATTTAAACGCTTCATCAAAGTGAAGCAGGGCGGCCTCTAAGCCTAGTCTGCAAAAATGATATGCAAAATAAACGGCATAATTCCCACAGAAGTAACTATTCAAGGATTGAATCCTTTTCTTCATAATATATAGGGTATAGTCTTGGAAGTAAGACATAAACTCTTCGAAATATCTTGAATACGTTCCTATTGCAGGATTGGCGTAGCTGTCTAGTATAACTATCTCGCTTCTACCTTCATCCTTATTTACATAGAATGTTATCCAATGACCCATTTTATTACGAGAACCCGAGTCCAGAGTGTTCATTATGAACACCACAGGTCTTTTTTTATGTATTTTTGTCAGTATTTTCCGTACGTCATCAGCTAGGAAACATCCTAGATAGTCTACCCTATCACCTAAATTACTTCTGATAGCCTCATTTATTTCCAAACAATTCATATTAGTATTTTATCCTCGCGTATCGCAAATAACGCGACGATCCGCGTTAATGCTGATCACACCTGTTGTAGAGCCGTAAACTAGTATGACTTTATTTTCTAGCTACTCCGCGTTTAAATTCCAAAGCGATCCTCAGATTACCACTTTTTTCAATCGGGATGGTGTCATCGATATCCTCGGGTTGTAAATTAAAGGCCAGTATGGTTCCACCATTCACATATGTGTCATAAGATAATATATTGTCTTTATCGAAGCCTAAGGCTTGTAATGCTGTGTAATACAACTTGGCGCAGTTATGAGGGAAGTCACACCCAATATTGACAATATTAGTGCTATTCTGTGATATTAATACTTTACTAAGCTCGCAGTTTTCCAAATAAAGCGGGTTGCGATTATATGCACCAGACACAGCCTCCATATCAAGGATGATCATATATAAATGTTCTGGTATAACAGTCCCCCACGGCTGGTCCATTGTAATAGAGCGTTGACCTGTGCCTAATATATACGTTTTGTATAATGTTTTATTAAAAGTATACGTAATAGGAGAGTTGTTCTGCACCATGGCTTTATTAACTGCTACTAATCCTTCAGGGTATGGCAATACCCGATCCACCCATAGACGTGTAGACTTGATATTATATTTAAAATTAGCATGTTCATTATCGCTGAGTATAAGCCACTTATCAGGTTGAAGTTCGAGCCTCACTCTGATGTCCACATTATCCAAAACGTATTCACTAACGGATGTGACATCCAGCATTAGTTTAAAACATGTATTCACGCCACTCGTTTTCATATCAGTCATCCGTTGCTTCTCACTAGCCGAGGCATTAGTGAAATAACCAGCTTCAATTTTACCAGGATCAACTCGGTTAAAAAACTGTGACAGTTTATCATAGCGGTTAGCCTTACACCCAGAAATCGTAGATAATAACTTTACGTATGACCAGAATGAGAATAATGAGCTGGTTTCAACTACTGTTTCGTTTAAATACACAATAGCGGATTTGAATAGAGTTTGCGATAATCCATTCACCAACGATGCGTTTTTAGCATCTCCTAAAGGCGTTATTCCATCTTCTTCGGTTAGATCAATAGTCAACTCCAAAGCTATAGATGATAAATCCACCAGTTGACCATTCACCCCCTTGATGATGAATTCCAGATAAGTGTCTGTAAACTTATTATTGACCCCAGAATTCACAGGTAATACATCCACCGTTTGTCTGCTGGCGATTGTTGATTCTACCAATCGAGGGGAAAATACTTTAGGAAAGGCTTCACTAACAGCAGCGGTATAGTGTTCTAATGGCACCTGGAGGCCCAGAGCGTTATATCCGGCCATGTTCGCGCTTTAGACAACACCAACCGAGTGAGAAGAAGTTATGACAACACATCATTATATTTCGCTTTAGTAAAACGTTTGATGTTTACTAATTTTTTTGTTTGTTTATTCTTTTCTGCACTCTTCCGCCCATCATTTGCTTCCCCACTCCTTTCATTGTTTCAATTCCGCGTTTCTTAAGAGATTGTTTGAAAGTTTGTTTGTCATTATTAATATCGTCTAGTACGTTCTGCCCAAGCTAAGCGCAGCCCGGCACGCCAATATGCAACTGAAAACTCCACACCCCAGAAGGATTCTAACTCCAGACAGGTAGTTTCACTTTGCACATGGTGTACCTGGTTCCTTAACCACTCGACCACCGTGACTGTACAAAAGTCATTGGAAGCCAAGGCTATATCCCCAACATCCCGAGAGTACGTTGTGGTAATCTTGGGCATAGATATTTCATTGAATCACCTCACTTTGTGGGACCATGAGAGCAACACAAATGCAAACAAGCTTGAATGATCCCCAAGCCAATATGCAGGCTTAAAAATCCACACCCCAGAAGTATTTCGAACCCAGACTGCCAGGAGCACTATGCACATGGCGTACCTGGATCCTTAACCACTCGACCACAATGACTGTACAAAAGTCTTTGTAAACCAAGTCTATATCCCAACGACCCGACAGCAATTGGCGGTGAGCTTGAGCATAGATATTTCAATGAATAACCTGATTTTGTGGGGCCACGTGAGCAACATAAATGTGAATAAGCTGAATGGTCCTCCAAGCCCATATTTAACATGTGACTGGGTCACTTGAGCAACACAATTACGAATAAGCTTCATTGGTCGCCAAGCCGATATGGAACTGAAAACTCCACACCCCAGAAGGATTCGAACCCAGACAGCTAGGAGTACTATTCACATGGTACACCTGGTTCCATATCCACTTGACTACCGTGACTGTACAAAATTCATTGGAAGCCGAGGCTATATCCCCAACGACCCGACAGCCCTTGGTGGTAAGCTTGGGCATTGATATTTCATCGAATCACCTCACTGTGGAGACACGTGAGCAATACAAATGCGAACAAGCCTGAATGGTCCAAAGCCAATATGCAACTGAAAACTCCACACTCCAGAAGCACTCCAACCCACACAGCCAGGAGCACTATGCACATCTAGAGACTGAACAAACACATTGTCTAACTAAATCATTCATGAGTAGTAGGTTCTACTCGGTTTATCATGGTGAGCATTAATAGTTGCAGGTTATCATTGTGAACAATGATATCTAGCTCTAAATATCGCAGTGAGCAATAAAGTGTTCAAATTATCATGGAGAGCAATAACGCGCTTGAATTAGCATAGGGAACAGTAAAAGCCCTCGAATTATCGTGGTGAGTATATATGATCGTTTGAGGGTGATCAACAAGGGGGCTCGAATTAACGTGAGGGAGCAATAAAGCGTAAAAAAATCATAATGAACAATAAGGGCTTAATTATTACGTTAATTCACAGGTGAGCTGTGGAGTCAGCTCGGGCTAATTAGTGCAAGATCCTTTTTGAGGAATAGCTAAGTACGAAATCTATAAAGATTCAAGGGTGAGCAGTGATATGCTCGAATTAGCGCAGGGAGCAATAAAGCATTCACATATCATAATGATGGGCTTATCATTATGATGTCATCATTAAGGGCTCAATTATTACGTTAATTTACGTATAATGGACCTAGGTCCTGGTGAATTTGTAGGTGTAGAAGTTTCTTGATTTCTTCGTGTTACTGTTAAATTCATGAAATGCTGTGTGCATTGAGTGCTAGATTCTCTAGCCTAATATTATTAATTACCTAGGGAGTGCTAGATTCTCTAGCCTAATATTATTAATTACCTAGGGAGTGCTAGATTCTCTAGCCTAATATTATTAATTACCTAGGGAGTGCTAGATTCTCTAGCCTAATATTATT
This sequence comes from Procambarus clarkii, assembly GCF_040958095.1. Lineage (NCBI taxonomy): Eukaryota > Metazoa > Arthropoda > Malacostraca > Decapoda > Cambaridae > Procambarus > Procambarus clarkii. The sequence continues at coordinate 12,647,488 of NC_091234.1, forward strand.
GATTTACATGGGGAGACTGAATGTGGTCAATTATTATTTGTCAAGAATAATTCTGAGTCTACAGTGGGTTCATTGGCTTGGTCGCTGTGACATGCAACAATTTAGGCTGCAGACCACTGATTTTCCACTGAGAGTCATAAAACATCTCGGTAAATATCAATTGTACTATACTCAATCTATGTTTATTACTCAGCTTGGTTTCTCATTTAGCTTGTTGCTGGAGAGTTAATTTACTGCTGAATAATTGTTGTTTTTATTGGCAGGCATAGGCTTCTACAAGTTTAAAGGTTTACCTGTCAGTAGCCACCTGCAGATTGGAGCATATTCATACCCAATCGCTTAACATGTCCAGTGATAAACTGGTAATAGTGATCTGCTCTTACTAGTAGATTTACATTATTAAGGTGGTCAGATGTTAACTGGTTGTCAGCCAATTTAAGTCCATGATCCTTCAAGACCTTAGCTGTATACCTTAGACCCTTAATATTTAGGTCAAATGGTATTTTACGAGCAGTTGAACTACTGAGTATTCTTGGGTTCCTCGATTTATCATGAACCCTGACAGGTTTAATTTTACCTGTATGATAGATTTAAGTTAAGTGCCTCTGCCGCTTTCTGAATAATGAAAGTTCTCTGGGATCCTTGATCAAATATCCACAAGTGGTGATCTTGGTCCCTTTATTCTTTACTTGAAGTTAGGCAGTGGGCATGGTTTGCATCCATTGAGACGCTGGTGATATTACGCTGTAAACTTCTGTCGCATCTTGCAGCACTGTACTGGTGTAGATTCTCTACTTCCTTATTCTAGGATTAAAATTATTTGTTTTCACAAATTTGCACAGTGTAGCATGATGTTTACCCCTTCTACACCTATTGCAGGTGTTCAGTGGCGTTTCACAGCTGTTAACATTATGTGATTTGTGACACCGAGTATATCTGTGTGACTGTTTGAGTATCTGACTCGTGTGTCTCTACTAAAATAATTACTACAATTGTACAAAGAATTGTTTTGATTGCAAAACAACCGTAATCACCATCCTACAGTTCGTTTAGGGGTCACCGGATTAGGTGAAACTGCAACTACATGTTGTAAAGGTTTTGCTTCTTGCATTTGCTTGTTGTTTTGTTTCTTCGGTGGAAGTGTTAGGTTTACTATTGTCAGTGATTGTTGTACTCTGGGGAGCCATTATTGGACTCTTAGGAGTACTTATTGGACTCTTGGGTCTCTTAGGAGCTCTTGTGGTGCTCTTAGGTCTTACTGATGAATCAATGTTTGACCTGTTGTTATTACAGTGGTGATTAGTACCCTAATTACCTAATGACTGTGTCACTTTAGGAGTTTCAGGTAAGGAACCTAATATGGGTACGGTTTCTGTAGGTTCACAATAGGCATTAAGTGCCTGGTTTGCTTGGTTATTATTTATATTATGCAAACCCGCGAATATATCCTGCATTGACAGGACATTACCATTATGGTTATGTATATAATTCATTGAGTTTCTCACCAGACAATTTTCTCTGGATGATAATTTTAGTCATCCACTCAGCAGATGGGTGATCCACCTCCTTACTGAAGATTTTAACAGTGACTCAAGCTGAAAAGTAAAACCTAGTAAGGAGTCAACTGTCTGATGTGGTTGAGATAAGTCTAGTAATTGGTGTATGATGTCTATAAAAGTCTTTTCATTATCAGCAGTTGCTCTAGAGCTGGATGGCTTGGTTGATGCTAATGGATTCTGCATCAACTCCAGGAGGCTGGTGAGAGCAATTATGACTATCACTAATTTTGCTTAAGTCTTCTTGTTTAGCTCAGCTTTAATTATAACTTCAGCCTTTATTATAGCTTCAGCTTCTATTCCAGCTTTAGCTGCTGTTGCAGCTGAAGCTGCTTCTTCATCTTTTGTGTTAGATTCACTGTCTGTTGCAGCTTCAGGGAACGTTAGATAGTTTTTTAAAAGTTGTTCAATGTCAATCAATATTTTTGGATTAGTTGAATATGAAAAGGGCTGCAATTGTTCCAGTTTCTGTAGCCTAAATAGAAAGGGAGATTTAATTTTTTTTTCAGCGAATATTACACATTTTCAAGTGAGTTGAAACCTTTCACCTTTTCAGATATAATCATTCTATGACACTTTTCTGACACATTAGCATATAATAAAGGATCTGTAGGAGGGGATTTTCCAAAACGTCTTTAGTTTTCTTAATACAAATAGTCAAAGTTCCCCCAAAAAATTACACAAATATATCATGTTTATTGCTATTTATAAAATCAATAAATAAACATAGGAAAAAAACGCTTCCTACAGATTTTAGAGACATAAACTTTACATATAAGGTGTAAGTTTCATGTAAATTGAATAAAAATGAAACTGTTTGAAGTCGTTTATGTTAATTGAAAAATAAAACTTTAAAATATTCAAGTCAAGTCTAAAGTACTGCCATCTGTGGCTGAGGTTGACATTAGCCAATTTCCAATTTCCTCCAAAATTGACACCCTTGCAGATAGGCTTATGTGCAGTCAGGTGAATAAGTTTCATGCAAATCGGCCGATAAACAAATAAGAAAAAAAAAAGAACAAAAAATAACTAATTTTTTTAATAAAACTAATTATAATTTGTTTTTAATATATTCTATTGTGATAGCTGAGAGTCATAGACATAATGTCAGTTGATACTTTTGTTTGATAATCGTTTTTGACCATATTGGAAATTTTTTGACACATAATTCAATATTTTTTTTCCCTTCATATTTATGCTACGATGCTGAAACTTGGACCAAATGAAACCCTTCTCATATACAACTTGCAAAAAAAGTTTGATTGAAATCGAACTAGTTTTTATTTATGGCATATTTTGCCATATATAAAACTAACGCACCCTTCACCTGGAGTTTCATCTGCAGCTTCACTTGGTTTACTGGGTTCATGTGGGAGGCTTGTTAATTCAGTAGCCTCATGTATTGAATTTATAGACTCAGGGAATATTGAGATGATCTGCCTGAAAATTTATCAGACTTTGTGAATGAATCATTACGCAAAGTTGTATTAGATGAGACTGTAGAAAATGAAGGTTGAACAATTATAGATCCAGTGTAAGGATCTAGTTTAATTAGAGGAATCTCCTCATTTTGAGGTAGCTCGTGTATTTCATATGAGCTGTTTGCTCGCTTGGGTATAGGTAAAATACAAAAATGTTCTAACACATTAGGAACACTTTGTGTCACTAGCACTTTGTAACAATGATCTAACTTGGCCTGAATTTTGTCTACATAGTCGGCAAGGTCAGATTCAATTAGACTTAATTCGTATGGGTCAGTATTACTGACAAGGAGTATGTTCCTATAAGGCTCGATTATATCCTTTACTTGGTCATATTTTTGGCTAGCCACCTTTGTGGAAATTATTGGCCTGGATATATCAACTGGGTTAGTTACTAACCATTTATCACATTTGTCAAGTGGTCTTGATTAGTGACTTGTAAAACCTTTCAAGATTCTTTCAGTTTTTTCCGGAGTAGCCATGTTGGCTATGGGTTTGAGCCTCACAGAGCTTATATAGCTACTTGGACAGCTATGGTACTTGCTCATATCTATTGATCAAGTATGGTTATTAACATCCTAATATATTCTTGATTAGGTTGATTTTAGTTTACCTCTTTTGGAGGTTGGGTTACCTGCCTAACAGGAAGAACTAAGATTTGAGTAGTACTTGAATATTACTATTTGATTCCCTCGGTTGAGCTTTTCTTTATCGGCTTCGGATTTATATAGTGACATTCAGTTACACTCAAAGATGAACATAATAATAAGAATTTACACAATTATAAGAATAGATCCCACCATACTTAGGGTCAGCACAAATTAAATAATATTTACACCAGCAGTGTCGAACACAGTACTAGTTATGTAATAATTCTACCTATTAATGCAGCTAATGGTTTAGGCTGAATTTGTTCAAATCTCAGTACAATTGCAGTCTAAAATATCCTACCTCTGTTGGGTTGGCATAACTACAATAAATGTGGTGAAATAATGTGTAAAATAGTGCTATTTTTTTATTTTGTAATTTTATATAATATATAAAATCGTAAATGTTATACACGTAAGAAATACGTGTATAACAAATTTAATGAACACAAGATTATGAATTGTGTTTGGCAAGTATTCTACTGCCGTAAATAATGTTTAACACCTGACTGTACTTCCTAATTGAGGAATATAGTGTTATCAAGGTTAGTAATGATTAATTAATTTATGGGATCAGTAATTCAGGTTAGTATACTAGACCCTGAAATATTTATGAATTTACTGACTTGGGTGAGTCAGTAATCATAGATTTATTGTGGTTTAGGCTATAATATGGACAGTCTGCTAACAGCTGTAAATGAAATATTTGTATAGCCCAATAATGATAACACATAATAATTGGTGTTAGTAAATAATTAGTTATGACTGAGGATAGCTTGATTCTCAGCTATCTATCTAGGTTCGAAGGACCACACTTTGTGGGGGAAAACTTGACTCATGTAATTCGTTTAAATTGATACTAATTTCGATAGCTACGAAGGACCACCACTTTTTGTGAAAAAGTGGAAAACTAGGTAGAGCAAATGGTTAGATATTATTTTAATGACTAGTGTCCTTTGGATGTTCTTAATTAATAATACATTGAATAATTAGGGACTGTATATTATGAGTCAAATTTACTCACCCAAAATGGGGGGTTACATGCCAAAAGATTAATATATCCCTAGCATGATTTCAGTGCTGGTTCTTCACTGAAGTAACTAAATGAAAAAGAAAATTAAAATGATAATATATTAATAATTAGAGATAAATATACCTCAAAATACTACAGTAATGTAGTAAAATAAGATTAATCAATGGCAGTAATAGTACAGTAATTAGCATAAGACAATTATGCCTATCAACTCTGTTAGTAAAGTGTTAAGAAATATATGCACTAGAAATATATGGCATTGTTACGGTGCCCTCTCCTATTTCTTCCGTGTGCCCGCTTTAAGAGTCATATCAGCTCTCCCTACTGATTCTCTGAGATACAAGGAGTCTGTTGGTATATGTGGCGAACAGACCGGCCGCTAGATAAAGGAGAAATTTACATCATAAGTTTGTAGGTAAAAGGGAAAGTGGCACCCAGATATAAATGAAAGAGTACCCCCTACCTGCATATCCGCCGTTTTGTAGAAAACGCTAGCCGTGTGCAGATTGGGTGGCGTGGGTCACGGGCAGACCAATCAGAGCCCGCTGTGACGTCACCGAGTGCCCCGGGCGGCGCCAACGTCAGAGTTGACCTGACTGTGGAGGTGAGAGGACACGCCTCGGTCAGCTCTCGAGGATTTGAGGCTCTACAAGCCTTATTCAGTGGATTAAACTAGCCATCGCAGCCCACCATCGTTATTGGAGACCCTACGCTTCTGGGAAGCAAGAAAGAAGCCAAGTTCATTGAGCGGAGGAGTGCCAAACTTGGAAAATTGATCGGCGACGACGCTGGGCGGCGCCGCTCGATGCTGAGGGTCTGGAAAGGTGTGGCGGGCAGGCTTAGCTGTGACCGGGTCACATTCACTGAGGGTTTTGGAGGGACGACACTGTTCCTAGGACAAGGAGCAACGCCTTGAGGAAGGGACGAGTGTGTGCATATACTGATTAGCTCAGTGCCCACTGGTGAACCAGGATTGGGACAGCTGAATCTCTGGGATTGGATCGGCGATGACGCGAAGGCTGCCCGACACCTGAGGACTGGTGGAACGTTCCTGGATCGACTCAGGAAGCGTGGGAACCTCACACCATTGAGGGACAGGCGTCGTGAGCCAGGAATGTAAGGTAGATCAAATTTCCCTCCCATTACCCCTTGTTTGAGTAGGCTAGATAGGCCACAATATATGCATTTGTATGTTGCAGGATAGCATTAATACTTTATAATAATAATAATAATAATAATTTTTATTTAGGTAAAGGTACATGCATAAAGAGATTTTACAAAGTTTGTTGGCTTTATAGATAGAGCTAGTACATACAATGCCTAAAGCCACTATTACGCAAAGCGTTTCGGGCAGGAAAAAACACTAATGACTAAAGCTTAAAACTAATGGGTAAAAAGAAAAAAATGCGTTGAGTAGCGTTGAGTACAAATAAAAATAGAGGTAAAAGAGGGGGGAACATTGTTGAAAAAGCAGCACAAATACAATTACAAATTATTACAGAAAATTACATTCAACAACGTTGATTTGAAAAACAAAAAAAAAAACAAAAAACATACATGGGTTGACAAAGAGGGGTAAGGTAGGTTACAGGGAATTTATTAGGTATAGCTTCGTTTTTAACTTAAACTGGTTGAGAGAGGTACTGTCTTTAACATGGTTGGGAAGGTCATTCCACATTCTGGGCCCCTTGATTTGTAGAGCATTTCTGGTTTGATTAAGTCGTACTCTAGGAATATCAAAACTGTATTTATTTCTGGTGTGGTGCTCATGGGTTCTGTTACAACCTTCTATGAAGCTTTTGAGATCAGGATTGGCATTATAGTTTAGCGTTTTATATATGTATAATACACATGAGAGAATGTGCAGTGACTTAATGTCTAACATATTCAGAGATTTGAGTAGGGGTACCGAGTGATGTCTGGGGCCAGAATTGGATATTGTCCTAATAGCAGCTTTGTGTTGAGTAATTAGAGGACGTAAGTGATTTTGGGTAGTAGAGCCCCAAGCACAAATACCATAGTTGAGATATGGATAGATAAGGGAGTAATAGAGAGTCACCAGGGCAGGGCGTGGTACATAATATCTGATCTTAGAAAGAATGCCCACAGTTTTTGAAACTTTTTTTGATATGTTTAGAATGTGTCCCTGGAAATTCAGCTTGTGGTCAATTTAGTAGTAGGATAGGCTGCAGGGCAGCTTGTGTCCAGGACTGTTGGAGAGGACAGTGTGCGTTGACGGCAGGACAGTGGAAGAAGAGGTGCCGATGTAGCGAAGAGGTGCCCTTCTGTGAGAGAGTGTGTGACTCCTGTCTAATCTGCCCAGTTGAAGGAGTGGTTGGAGGTCGTGGAAGAAGAGTTGCTGACGATCTCCAGATTTAATATCCTTATTTTCATTTTCATGTATTGCTTGTGATTATATGTGTGATCATGTAATTTGTGTCAGTAAATTCACACATTTTATCATTGTTTTTAAGTGTGCCTCCATTATAATATTTCTCTATGAGCATACATGAGGGTTATCATAGTACCACCTAGGGAACATCACGTTCTTTATAGAAGTTCTTATCGCCTGGAGAGTGGTAAAGCAGCACAGACTTATATAAAAGTGTACCCTAAGCCATCCGACCAGTATCGGAGCCTGAATTGTGGTAACAAGCAACGTAGTGACTGGAGATAGGTAAAGTCACACAGACTTTTATGGGAGAGTACCTTGGGCAGATAGTCCAGTGGCAGATCGAGGGAGTAGCAACGCTCTGGCAACAAATAGTATAGAATACATCCACTGAACTGCATCGCTGGGGTGCAGATATACTAACCCAGCTGGCGACCTTGTTAAGAAGAAGATAGGGAAGGCAGGCGGGAAAGGAGTTCCAGCAACCTTTTTGTCTGGCAGGCAAGACTCAGGGAAGTTATTGTTATAAGGTAAGCCTGAGTCTTCCTTCACTTCTCCACGGGTCTAGGCCGGAACTGTTAACAGCAGTGTCCCCGTGGTTGACTGAAGGGCTCCCAGGGTGAATCAGTGGCACCCCCCCCCCCTTTAGTGTTGGGAGCAAGGACCTGCGTTGGTGGGCAATGCTGGTCCTCCCCTGTGGGACAAAGGAGACTCCGGTGAATCCCAGGAGTCGGAGAGGCTGAATATTCTGCCTTCTGAGCCCCTAGCAGCCGATTGCTAGCAGAGCCCCAGCCCACCCCCCGTGACAGCATACAATCATAATAAATTCATTAGAAATGGATATTGCCATAAATCTCAATCATTGATAAGTGGGGTTAGTAAATGTACACAAATAATTTCAGCTTCTTAGTTGTGATTGAGAAAAGTTGTCCCCGTGTGAGGTAGCTTCATCTGGAACTTGTTGAACATGTGTCTCAAAACATGTGTGGCGTGGGGAGTTGATCTCTCCTCAGGCGGACTCGTCACAGGCTGCAAACTAGAAAAATGTAGAGGATGCCTACACTCAAATAACTCTACAACTATTAGGCAATGAAGGGATTAAATTTAGATCACTGGGAACTTACTTGGTAGCTAGAGAAGGGCATACGTTATAACGATGAACAAATGGTAAAAATTCATGGTCAGAGCTCAAATACAAGTAATAAAAACCACCTAACCATATTGGTGTTCACCGAAACGATCGTATGATCGTTTATGGAGTCACAGCAGTCACCAGTAATGGTAGGGGTCTGCTAAATGGTGTGCTCCAGAACTCCAGGTCTAGACTCGACACTGTTCTCTTCCGTTGGCCAGTAATATGACGCAATGGCGTGCAATGCGTGTCCTGGCGACGCTCCAGAGACGCTCCTCCTCTCTCTACCCCGTCTCGTCTGTGCAGGCGCGAATATTGCTTCAGCTGAAATGGAAAATTCCTTTCCTCATAATCAGTCTACTTAATGAAGCGATAAAACTGGGGTTGACATTACAGGGAATTAGATATTAAATAAATTCTCCTGAGGTAATAATTAATACGAACCGGGTATTTATTAGACGAGGAATGGAGGGAAATTTCTGATTCCTCATTGACAATTTAATATAACAGATAAACTGTTAGAAAGTGATCTCTAGTTGATAACAAGCTAATATCAGATCACTGGTTGCTATACTGTTAGTTAATAATTCTTAGAAAGAATACTGATAGAAAGTGAGAATATTTCTTAATTCTCTAATATGTAGATAGTATTTATACCTCTGCGGAGTCGTCTGACACAATATATCCATGCCCAGTAAAAAGAATTTGGCAAAGAATACGCAGTAGGGAAAATATTAATTACAATTAGTTCTACATGTTAATAATGTTGGTAGATGTTGTGCTTAGCATGCAAATGACAGTTAAATGTTGGTTTACTTCAAACAGCGAACGTCCCGAGTGCACTTGTTGCAAAGCTTGGGCATAGATATTTCATTGAATCACTTCACTTTGTGGGGCCACATAAGCAACCTAAATGCGAACAAGCTTGAAAGGTCCCCAAGCCAATAGGCAACTGAAAACTCCCCACCCCAGAAGGATTCGAGCCCAAACAGCCAGGGGCACTATGCACATGGCAGACCTGGTTCCTTAACCACCCAACCACAGTGATTGTACATAAGTCATTGGATGCTGAGGCAATATCCCCAACGACCTGACAGCGCTTGGTGGTAAGGTTGAGAATAGATATTTCATCGAATCACCTAACTTTGTGAGGCCTCATGAGCAACTCAAATGTGAACAAGCTTGAATGGTCCCCAAGCCAATATGCAACTGAAAACTCCACACCCGAGAAGCATTCGAACTCACTCAACCAGGAGCACTATGCACATGGCGGACCAGATTCCTTAACCACTTGACCATTATGAATGCACAAAAGTCATTTGAAGCCGAGGCTATATACCCAACAACCCAACAACACTTGGTGATTAGCTTCGGCGTAGTTATTTCATTGAATCACCTCACTTTGTGTGCCCAAGTGAGCAACAAAATGTGAACAAGCATGAATGTTCACAAATCTAATATGCTACTGAAAACTCCACACCCCAGAAGGATTTGAACCCAAACAGCCGGGCGCACTATGCACATGGCGTACCTAGTTCCTTAACCACTCGTCCACCGTGACTGTACAAAAGTCATTGAAAGCCGAGGCTATATCCCCAATGACCCGACATCACTTGATGGTAATCAATTGGGCATAGATATTTCATCGAATCACCTTACTTTGTGGGGCCCACGTAAGCAACACAAATGGGAATAAGCTTGAATATCCCCCAAACCAACACGTAACTGAAAACTCCTCACCCTAGAAGGATTCGAACCCAGATTGCCATTACCACTATGCACAAGGCATACCTGGTTCTTAACCACTCGACCATCGTGACTGGATGAAAGTCATTGGAAGCCGTAGCTATATCCCCAACGACCCGACAACATTTGGCCGTAAGGATAGGCATAGATATTTCTTCGAATCATCTCTCTTTGTGGGCCCAGGTGAGCAACAAAAATGTGAACAAGCTTGAATAGTCACCAAGTCAATATGCTACTGAAAACTCCACACCCCTAAAGGATTCAAACCCAGACAGCCAGGAGCACTATGCACATGGCGTGCCTGGTTCCTTATCCACTCCTCTACCGTAACTGTACAAAAGTCATTGAAAGCCGAGGCTATATACCTAATGAACCGACAGCACTTCTTGGAAAACTTGAGCATAGATATTTCATCGAATCACCTCACTTTGTTGGGCCACGTGAGCATCACAAATGTGAACAAGCTTGAATGGTCCCCAAGCCAATATGCAACTGAAAACTCCACACCCCAGAAGGATTCAAACCCAGACAGCCAGGTGTACTATGCACAAGGCGTACCTGGTTCCCTAACCACTCAACCACAGAGACTGTACAAAAGTAATTGGAAGCCGGACTATATATGCAATGACCCGACACCACTTAGTTGTAAGCTGAGGCATAGATATTTCATCGAATCACCTCACTTTGTTGAGCCACGTGAGCAACACAAATGCGAACAAGCATGAATGGACACCAAGCCAATATGCAACCGAAACTCAACAGCCCAGAAGGACTCCAACCCAGACTGCTAGGAGCATTATGCACATAGCTTACTGGTTCCTTAACCACTCGACCACTGTGATTGTATAAAAGTCATTGGAAGCCGAGGCTATATCTCAAATGCACAGACACCACTTTGTGGTAAGCTTGGGAATAGATATTTCATCGAATCACCTCACTTTGTGGGACCACGTGAGCAACACAAATGCGAACAATCTTGAATGGTACCCAAGGCAAAATGCAACTGAAAACTAGACACCCCAGAAAGATTCGAACCCAGACAGCAAGGAGCACTATGCACATAGTGTACCTGTTTCCTTAGCCACTCGAACACAATAACTGTTCAAGTCATTGGAAGGCGAAGCTATATCCCCAACATCCCAACAGCACTTTGGATTAGCTTAAGCATAGATATTTCATCGAATCACCTCACTTTGTGGGGCCATGTGAGCAACACAAATGCGAACAAGCTTTAAAGGCCCCCAAGCCAATATGCAATTAAAAACTCAACACCACAGAAGGATTCGAACCCAGACAGCCAGGAACACTATGCATATTGTGTACCTGGTTCCTTAACCACTCGCCCAATGTGACTGTACAAAAGTCAAGGAAAGACGAGGCTATATCCCCAACGAAACGACAGCACTTGGTGGTAAGCTTGGGCATAGATATTTCATTGATCATCTCACAGTATGGGGCAACGTGTTTAACACATATACGAACCAGCTTGAATAGTCCCCAAGCCAATATTCAACTGAAAAATCCACTCCCTAGAAGGATTCTAACCCAGACAGCCAGGGGCACTATGCACATGGCGCACATGGTTCCTTAACCACTCGACAACCATGACTGTACAAAAGGTCATTGGAAGCTGAGGCTATATCCCCAACGACATGACAGCACTTGGTGGTAAGCTTGGGCATATATATTTCATTGAATCACTTAACTTTGTGGGACCAAGTGAGCAATACAAATGCGAACAGGCTTGAATGGTCCCCAAGCCAATTTGCAACTGAAAACTCCACACTCAGAAGGATTCTAACACAGATAGCCAGGAGCACTATGCACATGTCGTACCTGGTTCCTTAAACACTAGACCACCATGACTGTACAAAAGTTACTGGAAGACGAGGCTATATTCTCAATGACACGACAGCTCTTGGTGGAAAGCTTGGCACAGATATTTCATCGAATCACCAAACACTGGTGGGCCAGGTGAGCAATACAAATGCGAACAACGTTGATTGGTACCAAAGCCAATATGCAATTTAAAACTCCACACCCCAGAATGATTCGAACCCAGACAGCCAGGAGCACTATGCACATGACGTACCTGGTTCCTTAATCAGTCGACTACCGTGACTGTACAAAAGTCATTGGAAGCCAAGGCCATATCCCCAACGACCTGACAGCACTTGGTGGTAAGCTTGGGCATAAATATTTATTTGAATTACCACACTTTGTGGGGCAACGTGAACAACACAATTGCAAAAAAGCTTGAATGGTCCCCAAGCCAACAAGCAACTGAAAACTCCACACCCCAGAAGGATTCTAATCCAGACATCAAGAAGCACTATGCCCATGGCGTACAAAAGGTGGCATCAACTTAATGGCTTGATAAACATTGAAACGTACCGGGAGTTAGGATTCTGCCTCCTAGCGCTGATTGATGTGGATGGTTTCATGGTTAAGATGTGGAAGTCGAAGCTCTAGAGCGGCTGCAGCTTTATCTTGTTCCACACGAAGTGCGATGACGGCTTGTTGTTCTTGGAGATGGAGTTCGTCCCTCTCAGGTCCACGTTCCAATTCAGCTCGTTATTCCAGGAATTGAAGTTGTTCCCTCTCACGTTCACTTTGGACTTCAACTTGTTCCCTCTGGAGGGCAGCTTGCTCCCTCTCACGTTCACGTTTAAGTTCAATTTGTTCCTTCTGGAAGGTAGATTCACGCTCTCTTACCTGAAGAGCTTCCTTCTGACGTTTACTTTCTATGTTGGCTAGCTCTATCTTCAACTTCATGGCTGCCAGGGCGGTCTTGTCTGCAATTAGATGTTGTTTTTGTGCCGCCGATGGGATTCGATCGTTGTCTACTAAAAAATCCAATATTAAATTATGGAGATCAGTTTTAGTGGTTCCACGAGGTGAAGTAATATGGTACTCGGCATCTAACGTCAGCAGTTCCGCCTTGGTGGCACGGACGAGTATGCCCACCTCATCTTCTGGGTTATAGAGGAACGCAGCAAGGCGGAACATCATGAATTAAGAGACAAGCAATATGCAGAAAATAACCTTCTATATGTGAACCAATATATGAGGGGTTAGATTGACAGGATGACGTGGCAATTTCAAACTTTCCTGAGTTAAATAATAAATATTATAAGGTAAGGTTATAAGATTTAAATTGAGTAATTTTATCATGAATGGTGAAAGAAAGTGTTTTGAGGCCTATTGAATAGGCCGTTCTACCTCTTCGCCCTTACTTCAATACACACAGAAATCACAATAGCGTGATGCATCAAATGAACAAATCCACAAGAGCCGTGACAAATCCACATAGCTTGAGTGCATGGGGGAAATGTGTAAAACCTTGGTTTGTGTCTGGAGAGGCTGCAGGATCCAAGTAAGTTCAGTAGAACTTCTGTTTGCAATTCTTTTCACCATGTCGTAGCTCAGTCGATTAAGGCCGCGTCTAAGATGCTCTCAGACGTGTATTCGAATCCTCGTCAAAGTCCTTGTGGATTTGTTCATTTGATGCATCACACTATTGTGATATTTGTGTGTAATGAAGTAAGGGCGAAGAGGTAGATCGGCCTATTGATATAGCTCGAGTGCATGGGGAAATTGTGAAAAACCTTGGTTTGTGTCTCGGAGAGGCTGCAGGATCCAAGTAAGTTTAATCGAACTTGTGGTTGCAATTCTTTTGACTATGTCGTTGCTCAGTCGATTAAGGCAGTGTCTGGGATGCTCTCGGACATAGGTTCAAATCCTCGTCACAGCCCTTGTGGATTTGTTCTATCAAACCACTGTCTTCCTGGTAGGAAACGAGTGTGGTCTGGCAGGACTCTAGATGAAAAGGACTTAAAATTCTAGACCACTGGATATTAACCGTTTTAACTTTCAGACACACACCCGCAGACATTCACAGTCACGAGCACCAATAAAGAACTCTCCAAGGACACAAATAAGTCATGGACCTGAATTTCATTAAATTTATAAAGAAATATATAAAATATTGTTTACCCATCATTTAATAAGTAAGTGTGTACGGGTGTAAGTAATTAATAGGTATTAATTACCTATTACCTATTAGAATTATTAAGTAATATAAATAATTAATAAGTAATTCAGAGTGCTTTAGGACTAAAATAAAACGATTTACCAGCCTCTTGGTGGAACGTAGTAATTCCATGAAAGATGGTCCACAGATGAAAGAGATGTCACTAGACTCCCAGTGCACACGAACGCTCTTGTTTATAAAACAGCTGGCCTCACCTTCAGCTACTATGTGAAAATCAAGCATGCTTTGATTTAGAGTTCCCCTACAAGGCTACATACTAGATTTACAAACAAAATGGTAATTCAGGTTTATGAATGCCATCAACCCACCAAACATTTTCGCATTTTCAAAACGTGCTAAAAACGAGATTTCATTGTTTTGGGCACGTTTTAAATTACGTTTAAAATACGTAATTTGAGAATTTGCAACAATGAGTATATAACGTGAGGTTAAAACATTTTAATAGAAGGTGTTTTAAATGTCATGATATAACGCTTTGGAGCAAAGGTTTTTAAAATTTTATTTCTAATTATTATAAAGATTTATTCTAATTATTAATCTCTCTCTCTCTCTCTCTCTCTCTCTCTCTCTCTCTCTCTCTCTCTCTCTCTCTCTCTCTCTCTCTCTCTCTCTCTCTCTCTCTCTCTCTCTCTCTCTCTCTCTCTCTCTCTCTCTCTCTCTCTCTCTCTCTCTCCTCTCTCTCTCTCTCTCTCTCTCTCTCTCTCTCTCTCTCTCTCTCTCTCTCTCTCTCTCTCTCTCTCTCTCTCTCTCTCTCTTGTTCTCTCTCTCTCTCTCCTCTCTCTCTCTCTCTCTCTCTCTCTCTCTCTCTTGTTCTCTCTCTCTCTCTCTCTCTCTCTCTCTCTCTCTCTCTCTCTCTCTCTCTCTCTCTCTCTCTCTCTCTCTCTCTCTCTCTCTCTCTCTCTCTCTCTTGCTCTCTTTTGCTCTCTCTCTCTTGCTCTCTTTTGCTCTCTCTCTCTTGCTCTCTTTTGCTCTCTCTCTCTCTTGCTCTCTTTTGCTCTCTCTCTCTCTCTCTTGCTCTCTTTTGCTCTCTCTCTCTCTTGCTCTCTTGCTCTCTCTCGCTCTTGACAAGGGCATAATGGCAGGAGGCCGCAACAGGGACACGGGAAGCAGCCAGGGAGATCAAACGAAGGAATTGCTAACCCAAGTTCTGGAGGAATTCAGGAAGGAGATGAATGATATGAAGATTACAATTAACAATCTGCAAAGTGAGCTAGCATCAGCAAGGGAGGAGATCAAATCTCTCACAGAGAAAAATAAAGAGACCGAGCATCAGATTATCATCCAAAGGGAAGGTGGGAATGTTACATTGGAAGGAAATGCCTCTGTACCTGATACATTTGCGGATATACTGAAAAAGAGTTTCAGAAGCAATGGACTCAGTGAGAGAGGTAGCGATGCAAGCAGCTACGTCACAGGAAGCAGCAAGGTGCACCATTCAACTGCTGGAGAGGAAAAGATCAGTGGTAGTTGTAGGCATCAAAGAACAGGAAGGATCCAACAGGCAAGAATGGAATGGCAAGGATAGAGAGGCAGTACATGGGCTACTGAAGGGGTTACAGATGGAAGGGGCTGTACATAACATTTAGAAGGTTTTCAGGTTGGGCTGGTACAACAAGGATAGAACCGACTTGTAAAATTGGTGTTTACAAATGAAACCACGAAGGAGGACATTCTCGAAAGGAAGAGTCATCTGCAGCATATGGAGGGATACAAAAAAGTATTCCTGCAGAGGGACAGGACGAAGGAGGAGAGAGCCAGGGCAGCAGAGGCAAGGAGGAAGCGCAGGGAGAGAGGAGCAAACCAGGAAATCACAGCCCTCAACACAACAGTCCAAGAGACAAGAGGAGAACCCAAAACCAGCATCCCAGCAACACCAGAGGGGAGGGGGGGGGACAACACCACCCCTCCCCTCTGCATAGAAACTCTCCCTTCCCCTCACCCTACCTGCCCCCACCCAACCCTCCCTCCCCCCCCCCACCCCATTCTGACCCTGACACCCCTTCCCCATTCCCATCATGTCCCCCCTCCCACATCCCCCCCCCCTGTCCCCCCTCCCCCTTCATCCCATACCCTCCCTATCCCTCCTCCCCCCTCACCCCGTATCCTCCATGTCCCCCCCTACCTCCTTAACCCACACCATACCTGTTCCCCCTTCCCTTAAACCAAAACCCCCCACCCCAAAATCCTCTGAGACCCTGCACACCACCTCACAGATCCTCTCACCCACGGAACAGCTTCCCACACCAGCAGAATGCTCGCCAAGAAAGGGACATGAAAATGAACAGAAGAAAGTGAGCTTCAAGGCGATGTACACTAACATAGATAGGATTTCAAATAAAACAAGTGAACTTGGAGAATGGGCACTAGAAGAAAACCCAGACATAATAGCACTCACAGAAACAAAGCTAACGAAAATCATAACAAATGCAGTGTTTCCACAGGGCTACTATGTAGTGAGGAAAGAGAGAGAAGGGAGAGGAGGAGGTGGTGTAGCTCTGCAACTAAGAGAAGGTTGGAGTTTCGAAGAGATGGTAATTCAGAACTGTGAAGGTTTCAGTGACTACATATCAGGCACCACAGCAACTGGAGGACAGAAAATTATAGTAGCAGTCATATATAAACCCCCACCGAATGACAGAAGACCCAGGCAGGAATATGACAGAAACAACTTGGCCACCATCAATATAATAGAGAGAGCAGCTTCTGTGGCTAGCAGGAACGGATCCAGACTACTAATCATGGGAGACTTCAACCATGGGAAGATAGATTGGGGGGAAAAGAGACCCACATGGAGGCCCAGACACAAGGGGAGCTAAGCTGCTGGATGTGGCAACAAGAAACGTTCTAAGTCAACACGTCAAGGGACCGACAAGAATGAGAGGAGGGAATGAACCAGCCTTGCTTGATCTGATATTTACCCTACATGAGTCGGATATAAGGAAAGTTAAGTTGGAAGCCCCATTGGGAATGAGTGATCATAGTGTATTGAGCTTTGAGTACCTGGTTGAGCTAGGAATTATCACCCCCAAAAAAGAACTGGGAACCAAAGGGCTGGCGTACCAAAAGGGAAACTATGAGGAGATGAATAAATTCCTATGGGATATACATTGGGACACAGAACTCGGAACCAAGTCCGTGCAAGACATGATGGACTATGTCACCCAAAAATGTCAGGAGGCTGTAAGCAGGTTTGTCCCAGCCTGACAGGAAAAAAACAGAGAAGCAAAGGAAGAATCCGTGGTTTAATAGGGAATGTATGAAAGGAAAGGAGCTGAACAAAAGGGCATGGAGGAACTTCCGTAATAACAGAACACCAGAAAGTAAAGAGAAATACTAGAGAACCAGGAACGAGTATGTTAGTGTGAGAAAAGCAGCTGAGAAAAGGTATGAAAATTATATAGCTAATAAAGCCAAGACCGAACCAAAGCTACTACACAGTCACATCAGGAGGAAGACAACAGAGAAGGAACAGGTGATGAAACTTAGGGTGGGCGAGGACAGGTACGCAGAGAATGACAAAGAGCTGTGTGAAGAACTCAACAAAAGGTTCCAGGAGGTCTTTACAATAGAACAGGGAGAAGTCACGGCGCTAGGAGAGGTGGCAGCAAACCAGGTGACCTTGGATAGGTTCGAAATTACAAGAGATGAGGTCAAGAAGCACCTATTGGAGCTGGATGTGAGAAAAGCTGTTGGGCCGGATGGAATCTCACCATGGATAATGAAGGAGTATGCAGGAGCACTTTGCTTGCCACTCTCCACAGTGTATAGTAGGTCACTGGAAACGGGAGACCTACCAGAAATATGGAAGACTGCTAATGTAGTACCAATATACAAAAAGGGTGAGAGACAAGAGGCACTGAACTACAGGCCAGTGTCCTTAACTTGTATACCATGCAAGGTGAGGGAGAAGATTGTGAGAAAAAACCTAGTAACACATCTGGAGAGAAGAGACTTCGTGACAACCCATCAACATGGGTTCAGGGAGGGTAAGTCTTGCCTTACATACTTGATAGAATTCTACGATCAGGTGACAAAGATTAAGCAAGAAAGAGAAGGATGGGCGGACTGCATTTTTTGGGACTGTTGGAAAGCCTTTGACACAGTACCCCATAAAAGGTTAATGCATAAGCTGAAGAAACAGGCAGGAGTAACTGGTAGGGCGCTCCAGTGGATAAGGGAGTACCTAAGCAATAGGAAGCAGAGAGTTACAGTGAGGGGTGAGATCTCAGAATGGCGTGAAGTCACCAGTGGAGTCCCACAGGGCTCTGTACTTGGACCTATCCTGTTTCTGATATACGTAAATGATTTCCCAGAGGGTATAGACTCATTCCTCTCAATGCTTGCTGACGACACCAAAATTATGAGAAGGATTAAGACAGAGGAGGACAGCTTGAAGCTTCAAGAAGACCTGGACAAGCTGCAGGAATGATCGAACAAATGACTGTTAGAGTTTAACCGAAGCAAATGTAATGTAATGAAGATAGGGGTAGGAAGCAGGAGATCAGATACAAGGTATCATTTGGGAGATGAAATACTTCAAGAGTCAGAGAGAGAGAAAGACCTGGGGGTTGATATCACGCCAGACCTGTCCTCTGAAGCTCATATCAAGAGGATAACATCAGCAGCATATGCCAGGTTGGCTAACATAAGAACGGCCTTTAGAAACTCTTGTAAGGAATCTTTCAGAACATTATATACCACATATGTCAGACCAATCCTGGAGTATGCGGCTCCAGCATGGAGTCCATATCTAGTCAACCATAAGACTAAACTGAAAAGGTTCAAAGGTTGCCACCAGACTAGTACCCGAGCTGAGAGGTATGACCTACGAGGAGAGACTCCGGGAATTAAACCTCACTTCGATGGAAGACAGAAGAGTTATGGGGGACATGATCACCACATTCAAGATTCTCAAGGGAATCGACAGAGTTGATAAAGACAGGCTATTTATCACAAGGGGCACACGCACTAGGGGACTCAGGTGGAAACTGAGTGCCCAAATGAGCCACAGAGATATTAGAAAGAACATTTTTAGTGTCAGAGTGGTTGACAAATGGAATGCATTAGGAAGTGATGTGGTGGAGGCTGACTCCATACACAGTTTTCAAGTGTAGATATGATAGAGCCCAATAGGCTCAGGAACCTGTACGCCTGTTGATTGACGGTTGAGAGGCGGGACCAAAGAGCCAGAGCTCAAACCCCGCAAGCACAACTAGATGAGTACACACACACATAGACACACACACACACACACTCGCACAAGGTATACTAGGTGAGTACACACACACACACAAGGTATACTAGGTGAGTACTAGTTGAGTACACACACACACAAGGTAAACTAGGTGAATACACACACACAAACACACTCACAAGGTATACTAGGTGAGTACACACACACACACAAGGTATACTAGGTGACTACACATACACACACAAAAAACACATACACAATGTATTCTAGGTTAGTACTAGTTGAGTGCACACACACACAAGGTATACTAGGTGAGTACTAGTTGAGTACACACACACACACAAGGTAAACTAGGTGAATACACACACAAAAACACACTCACAAGGTATACTAGGTGAGTACACACACACACAAGGTATACTAGGTGAGTACTAGGTGATTACACACACACAAAACACACTCACAAGGTATACTAAGTGAGCACTAGGCGAGTACACACACACAAAACACACATACAAGGAATACTAGATGAGTACACACACACACACAAGGTATACTAGGTGAGTACACACACACCACACACAAACAAGACACACATACCCACACACACACACACAAAACACACACAACAATCCCCACCTATCAGTGGGCAATTGGGACTCACACACACACACACACATTTGATTGACTAAAATTAACGTATTTTATACGTTTAAAAGACGTCTTTATATAAATAGTTACAGTGTCATCTTTCTGAGACCAAATAAGAATGTCAGAAAACATTTTGTTTGTTGGGAATCTATTTTGAATTGACATAGTAATCTGGAACAGTATGCATATAACAGTATGACGTTGGCCATATTTCTGAGTCTGAAAAAATTTGTTATATGTCAGTTACTTCTGTGTAGCAAAAGTCTCATTCACCCTTGTGAAGAGCACTGTTCTCTATGACAGCTCTCTCTTCAAAAGTTTGTTATACGATCAGTTCATCTTATACAAAATGTATAACTTATGGCACCGAACCTTCCGAAGCCAGACTCCTCCACTCTCTTGCACTGTCACCTCTGCTGCTGGGACGGTACGAACTGGGTACCTAGCCTTCATTAACATCACCTACACACCTGCAGGACGGCGTCTTCTCACCGTTACTGCGCATCTTTCCCTATATCATGTACTGAACAATATTTGCAGTTTTCCACCTCCAGCACGTGGAGTTTATTTCCTGATACCTACGATCTACTATTGAAGAAATGTCTGTAGTTGCGTTAAGCCTATATTTTTTCCTTGCCCAAGGTTTTCACTTTGAGAGTGTATATAATGACCTATTAAAAATAATAATTTCTATATATAAAAATGGAAATGATCGTTTGTTCAAAATCGCTAATCTCCGAAAGTTCTTCACCGATTGCTTTGAAATTTTCACACAACGTTCCATTCGCCTCCGAGCGGGTTTATATATACATATTATATAAATGTCACGTCTGAAGGGAAAAAAAATGTTTTCTTAAAAAACTGTGTTTTCCATGTGTTTTTCATGTGAGGGAAATCTTTG
The DNA here is from genome assembly GCF_040958095.1 of Procambarus clarkii. Lineage (NCBI taxonomy): Eukaryota > Metazoa > Arthropoda > Malacostraca > Decapoda > Cambaridae > Procambarus > Procambarus clarkii. The sequence goes on from NC_091234.1 coordinate 12,668,275, forward strand.
AAACCTCTTATCGATTGCTTTGAAATTTTGATATAACGTTGCATTCGAATAGGCGCGTGTTTTTATAAACCTACTATATACATAACTCACCTGTGACAGGAAAAAACAGGCTTTACTTGAAAAAACAGTGCCATCTGTTGCATGTAATAGCAACACACGCTATGAAATATGTTATGATTCAATCAATGTTTCGGATTGAATTTTCATAGATTACGATATATTTTCATTTTGATTTAATTATTTTGTTGGAATTGCATTGCAATTGACCTGTGTTGTTTACCATACCGATCATTTCATATCTATTTTGAAATGCCACATGCCACACCTGTGACTCGCAAAAACATTCTTTTTTTAAGAAACAGCCCCATCTGTTGCACGTAAGAGCAACACATGCTATACTAAATGTGTTATGATTCCATTTCAATGTTTCCAATTGAACTGACATATTGAATTTTCATAGATTTCGATTTGTTTTCATTTGATTTAAATATTTTGTGTGACATTGCATTGGAATTGACATGTGTTTTTACCATACCGCTCATTTCGTAAGTATAAGTACAGATGCCACACCTGTGACAGGTAAAACTATGCTTTTCTTGAAAAACAGCACAATCTGTTGCATGTAGGAGCAACACACATGCTATTCTAAATATGTTACAATTCCATTGCAATGTTTCTGATTGCATTGAAAAAATAAATTTTCATAGATTTTGATTTATTTTCATTTTGATTTAATTATTTTGAGGGAAACTGCGTTGCAATTGAGCCATGTTGCTTACAATACCGTTCATTTCGTGAGTATAGTTTATTTTTTATATTTGTTTCATATTTTCATTTCAATTTTTAACTGTTTTTCATATATTTCAGTGACGGGAACATTAGATCACTTGATGTTCCCAATTTTCTGATGAGAACATCAGACTATTTGGGAAGGCATTGGACGAGGGAGTGGGGAATGGTGGGGATGACGAAGGAACGCAAGTGAGAGATGGTGGGGAGGACGAGGGGACAAGGGAAGGGGGTAATGGTGGGGAAGGACGAGGGGACGGGGGAGTTTGGGATGGTGGGGACGAGGGGATGGGGGAATTGAGAATAGTGGGGAGGACAATGGGACAGGGAAGGTTGCTGTAGCTCAGCAAAGCATATGCGTTGCTGATCCAGAGCAATGCGTGGCCGGGTACTGCTAGTTAATAATAATAATAATTCATTGTGACACAAAACAGGCAGCCAGAGTGTATTTATATATGTTAGGCTTAATGCCCGATCTTCACCTAACACTAAGCAGGTACCCAGGAGATAATCAGCTTGATGTGGGGGTTTGCATCCTGGGTAAAGTCAGTAATTCGATCGGTTCCCCCCCCCCCCCTTCCACGACCGATTCTCCTTTCTAAGAAGAATATAAGAAATAATGAGAAGATTTGTGTAAGAATTATTAATGTTACCCTTTCGGGCATATTCAACAACATATGTTTACAAGAAACATTGCTACCAAAATATACAATATATATATATATATATATATATATATATATATATATATATATATATATATATATATATATATATATATATATATATATATATATATATATATATATATATATATATATGTATATTTTGGTTTATATATATATATATGTCGAACCTAGTAGCCAGAACGCACTTCTCGGCCTACTATGCAAGGCCAATTTGCCTAATAAGCCAAGTTTTCCTGAATTAATATATTTTCTATAATTTTTTTCTTATGAAATGATAAAGCTACCCATTTCATTATGTATGAGGTCAATTTTTTTTATTGGGGTTAGAATTAACGTAGAGATATGACCGAACCTAACCAACCCTACCTAACCTAACCTAACCTATCTTTATAGGTTAGGTCAGGTTAGGTAGCCGAAAAAGTTAGGTTAGGTTATGTTAGGTAGGTTAGGTAGTCGAAAAACAATTAATTCATGAAAACTTGGCTTATTAGGCAAATCGGGCCTTGCATAGTAGGCTGAAAAGTGCGTTCTGGCTACTAGGTACGACATATATATATATATATATATATATATATATATATATATATATATATATATATATATATATATATATATATATATATATATATCACAAGAACTTTTTCTTGTGTCCACTTAATGTTCATTTTTGTATATAATCAGATATGTAACTGTATAACCTTGCATAATAAAGTGTACACCATAATAAAAAAAAGGGGGGGTGGTAGGAGAAGCGAACACTCTTTCGTATTCAGAGTTAAATGGCAAGTTTTTCCCTGAATGCTCTGTGTTCCCTTCTCTGAGGCTGTGGGTCCCTATAATTGCACCAGTGGTGGTACCCCCCTATATAGATATATATATATATATATATATATATATATATATATATATATATATATATAAATATATATATATATATATATATATATATATATATATATATTTTTTTTTTTAATTAATATATTTTCTCTAATTTTTTTCTTATGAAATGATAAAGCCACCCATTTCATTATGTATGCGGTCAATTTTTTTTAATTGTAGTTAAAATTAACGTAGATATATGACCGAACCTAACCAACCCTACCTAACCTAACCTAACCTATCTTTATAGGTTAGGTTAGGTTACGTAGCCGAAAAAGTTAGGTTAGGTTAGGTTAGGTAGGTTAGGTAGTCGAAAAAACATTAATTCATGAAAACTTGGCTTATTAGGCAAATCGGGCCTTGCATAGTAGGCTGAGAAGTGCGTTCTGGCTACTAGGTACGACATATATATATATATATATATATATATATATATATATATATATATATATATATATATATATGTCGTACCTAATAGCCAGAACGCACTTCTCGGCCTACTATGCAAGGCCTGATTTGCCTAATAAGCCAAGTTTTCCTGAATTAATATATTTTCTCAAACTTTTTTCTTATGAAATGATAAAGCTACCCATTACATTACGAATGAGGTCAATTTTTTTTATTGGAGTTAAAATTAACGTAGATATATGACCGAACCTAACCAACCCAACCTAACCTAACCTAACCTATCTTTATAGGTTAGGTTTGGTTAGGTAGCCGAAAAAGTTAGGTTAGGTTAGGTTAGGTAGGTTAGGTAGAGGAAAAACAATTAATTCATGAAAACTTGGCTTATTAGGCAAATTTGACCTTGCATAGTAGGCATAGAAGTGAGTTCTGGCTACTAGGTACGACATATATATATATATATATATATATATATATATATATATATATATATATATATATATATATATATATATATGTCGTACCTAGTAGCCAGAACGCACTTCTCAGCCTACTATGCAAGGCCCATTTGCCTAACAAGCCAAGTTTTCATGATTAATTGTTTTTCGACTACCTAACCTACTAACCTAACCTAACCTAACTTTTTCGACTACCTAACCAAACCTAACCTATAAAGATAGGTTAGGTTAGGTTAGGTAGGGTTGGTTAGGTTCGGTCATATATCTACGTTAATGTTAACTCCAATAAAAAAAAATTGACCCATACATAATGAAATGGGTAGCTTTATCATTTCATTAGAAAAAAATTAGAGAAAATATATTAATTCAGAAAAACTTGGTTTATTAGGCAAATCGGGCCTTGCATAGTAGGCTGAGAAGGGAGTTCTGGCTACTAGGTACGACATATATATATATATATATATATATATATATATATATATATATATATATATATATATATATATATAATATATATATATATATATATGTCGTACCTAGTAACCAGAACTCACTTTTTGGCCTACTATTCAAGGCCCGATTTGCCTAATAAGCCAAGTTTTCCTGAATTAATATATTTTTTCTAATTTTTTTCTTATGAAATGATAAAGCTACCCATTTCATTATGTATGAGGTCAATTTTTTTTTATTGGAGTTAAAATTAACGTAGATATATGACCGAACCTAACCAACCCTACCTAACCTAACCTAACCTATCTTTATAGGTTAGGTTAGGTTAGGTTAGCCGAAAACGTTAGGTTAGGTTAGGTTAGGTAGTCGAAAAACAATTAATTCATGAAAACTTGGCTTATTAGGCAAATCGAGCCTTGCATAGTAGGCTGAGAAGTACGTTCTGGCTACTAGGTACGACATATATATATATATATATATGTCGTACCTAGTAGCCAGAATGCACTTCTCAGCCTACTATGCAAGGCCCGATTTGCCTAATAAGCCAAGTTTTCCTGAATTAATATATTTTCTCAAATTTTTTTCTTATGAAATGATAAAGCTACCCATTTCATTATGTATGATGTCAATTTTTTTTTATTGGAGTTAATGTTAACGTAGATATATGACCGAACCTAACCAACCTACCTAACCTAACCTAACCTATCTTTATAGGTTAGGTTAGGTTAGGTAGCCGAAAAAGTTAGGTTAGGTTAGGTTAGGTAGGTTAGGTAGTCGAAAAACAATTAATTCGTGAAAACTTGGCTTATTAGGCAAATTGGGCCCTGAATAGTAGGCTGAGAAGTACGTTCTGGCTACTAGGTACGACATATATATATATATATATATATATATATATATATATATATATATATATATATATATATATATATATATATATATATATATATATATATATATATATATATATATATATATATATATATATATACCTAGTAGCCAGAACGCACTTGTCAGCCTACTATGCAAGGCCCTATTTGCCTAATAAGCCAAGTTTTCATGTATTAAATGTTTTTCGACTACCTAACCTACCTAACCTAACTTTTTCGGCTACCTAACCTAACCTATAAAGATAGGTTAGGTTAGGTTAGGTTAGGTAGGGTTGGATAGGTTCGGTCATATATCTACGTTAATTTTAACTCAAATAAAAAAAATTGACCTCATACATAATGAAATGGGTAGCTTTATCATTACATAAGAAAAAAACTTGAGAAAATATATTAATTCAGAAAAACTTGGCTTATTAGGCAAATCGGGCCTTGCATAGCAGGCCGAGTACGACGTTCTGGCTACTAGGTACAATATATATTATATATATATATACATATATATATATATATATATATATATATATATATATGTCGTACCTAGTAGCCAGAACTCACTTCTCAGCCTACAATGCAAGGCCCGATTTGCCTAATAAGCCAAGTTTTCATGAATTAATATATTTGCTATAATTTTTTTCTTATGAAATGATAAAGCTACCCATTTCATTATGTAAGAGGTCAATTTTTTTTATTGGAGGTAAAATTAACGTAGATATATGACCGAACCTAACCAACCCTACCTAACCTAACCTAACCTATCTTTATAGGTTAGGTTAGGTTAGGTAGCCGAAAAAGTTAGGTTAGGTTAGGTTAGGTAGGTTAGGTAGTCGAAAAGCAATTAATTCATGAAAACTTTGATTATTAGGCAAATCGGGCCTTGCATATTAGGCTGAGAAGTGAGTTCTGGCTACTAGGTACGACATATATATATAAATATATATATATATATATATATATATATATATATATATATATATATATATATATATATATATATATATATATATATATATATATATATATATGTCGTACCTAGTAGCCAGAACGCACTTCTCAGCCTACTATGCAAGGCCCGATTTGCCTAATAAGCCAAGTTTTCATGAATTAATTGTTTTTCGACTACCTAACCTACCTAACCTAACCTAACCTAACTTTTTCGGCTACCTAACCTAACCTAACCTATAAAGATTGGTTAGGTTAGGTTAGGTAGGGTTGGTTAGGTTCGGTCATATATCTACGTCAATTTTAACTCGAATAAAAAAAAATTTACCTCATACATAATGAAATGGGTAGCTTTATCATTTCATAAGCAAAAAATTAGAGAAAATATATTAATTCATGAAAACTTGGCTTATTAGGCAAATCGGGCCTTGCATAGTAGGCTGAGAAGTGCGTTCTGGCTATTAGGTACGACATATATATATATATATATATATATATATATATATATATATATAATATATATATATATATATATATATATATATATATATATATATGTCGTACCTAGTAGCCAGAACGCACTTCTCAGCCTACTATGCAAGGCCTGATTTGCCTAATAAGCCAAGTTTTCCTGAATTAATATATTTTCTTTAATTTTTTTCTCATGAAATGATAAAGCTACCCATTTCATTATGTATGAGGTCAATTTTTTTTTATTGGAGTTAAAATTAACGTAGATATATGACCAAACCTAACCAACCCTACCTAACCTAACCTAACCTATCTTTATAGGTTAGGTTCGGTTAGGTAACCGAAAAAGCTAGGTTAGGTTAGGTTAGGTATGTTAGGTAGTCGAAAAAGCATTAATTCATGAAAACTTGGCTTATTAGGCAAATCGGGCCTTGCATAGTAGGCTGAGAAGTGCGTTCTGGCTACTAGGTACGACATGTATATATATATGTCGTACCTAGTAGCCAGAACGCACTTCTCAGCCTATTATGCAAGGCCCGATTTGACTAATAAGCCAAGTTTTCATGAATTAATTGTTTTTCGACTACCTAACCTACCTAACCTAACCTAACCTAACTTTTTCGGCTACCTAACCTAACCTAACCTAATCGATAAAGATGAGTTTGGTTAGGTTAGGTAGGATTGGTTAGGTTCGGTCATATATTTACGTTAATTTTAACTCGAATAAAAAAAATTGACCTCATACATAATGAAATGGGTAGCTTTATCATTTCATAAGAAAAAAATTAAAGAAAATATAATAATTCAGGAAAACTTGGCTTATTAGGCAAATCGGGCCTTGCATAGTAGGCTGAGAAGTGCGTTCTGGCTACTAGGTATGACATATATATATATATATATATATGTCGTACCTAGTAGCCAGAACGCACTTGTCAGCCTACTATGCAAGGCCCGATTTGCCTAATAAGCCAAGTTTTCATGAATTAATTGTTTTTCGGGTACCTAACCTACCTAACCTAACCTAACCTAACATTTTCGGCTACCTAACCTAACCTAACCTATAAAGATTGGTTAGGTTAGGTTAGGTAGGGTTGGTTAGGTTCGGTCATATATCTACGTTAATTTTAATTCCAATAAAATAAAATTGACCTCATACATAATGAAATGGGTAGCTTTATCATTTCATAAGAAAAAAATTAGAGAAAATATATTAATTCATGAAAACTTGGCTTATTAGGCAAATCGGGCCTTGCATAGTAGGCTGAAAAGTGCGTTCTGGCTACTAGGTACGACATATATATATATATATATATATATATATATATATATATATATATATATATATATATATATATATATATATATATATATATATATATATATATATATATATATATGTCGTACCTAATAGCCAGAACGCACTTCTCAGCCTACTATTCAAGGCCCGATTTGCCTAATAAGCCAAGTTTTCATGAATTAATGTTTTTTCGTCTACCTAACCTACCTAACCTAACCTAACCTAGCTTTTTTTGGCTACCTAACCTAACCTTACCTATAAATATAGGCTAGGTTAGGTTAGGTAGGGTTGGTTAGGTTCGGTCATATATCTACGTTAATTTTAACTCCAATAAAAAAAAATTGACCTCATACATAGAGAAAAGGGTTGCTTTATCATTTCATAAGAAAAAAATTATAGTAAATATATTAATTCAGGAAAACTTGGCTTATTAGGCAAATCGGGCCTTGAATAGTAGGCTGAGAAGTGAGTTCTGGCTACTAGGCACGACATATATATATATATATATATATATATATATATATATATATATATATATATATATATATATATATATATATATATATATATATATGTCGTACCTAGTAGCCAGAACTCTCTTCTCAGCCTACTATTCAAGGCCCGATTTGCCTAATAAGCCAAGTTTTCCTGAATTAATATATTTACTCTAGTTTTTTTCTTATGAAATGATAAAGCAACCCTTTTCTCTATGTATGAGGTCAATTTTTTTTTTATTGGAGTTAAAATTAACGTAGATATATGACCGAACCTAACCAACCCTACCTAACCTAACCTAACCTATATTTATAGGTAAGGTTAGGTTAGGTAGCCAAAAAAAGCTAGGTTAGGTTAGGTTAGGTAGGTTAGGTAGACGAAAAAACATTAATTCATGAAAACTTGGCTTATTAGGCTAATCGGGCCTTGAATAGTAGGCTGAGAAGTGCGTTCTGGCTATTAGGTACGACATATAATATATATATATATATATATATATATATATATATATATATATATATATATATATATATATATATATATTATATATATATATGTCGTACCTATTAGCCAGAACGCACTTCTCAGCCTACTATGCAAGTCCCGTTTTGCCTAATAAGCCAAGTTTTCATGAATTAATTGTTTTTCGACTACCTAACCTAACTTTTTCGGGTACCTATCCTAACCTAACCTATAAAGATAGGTTATGTTAGGTTAGGTAGGGTTGGTTAGGTTCGGTCATATATCTACGTTAATTTTAACTCCAATAAAAAAAATTGACCTCATACATAATGAAATGGGTAGCTTTATCATTTCATAAGAAAAAAATTAGAGAAAATATATTAATTCAGGAAAACTTGGCTTATTAGGCAAATCGGGCCTTGCATAGTAGGCTGAGAAGTGCGTTCTGGCTACTAGGTACGACATATATATATATATATATATATATATATATATATATATATATATATATATATATATATATTATATATATATATATATATATATATATATAATATTATATATTGTTGGGGTTTCACCTCTCTTCACTCTAGTCTGGGGTGAGCAATAGTTATGCTCAAGGTCACTCACCGTAGCCCTGCGGGTCTTCACTCGATCCTCACGGCGCCACTGCACGCCAGGAGAGTCTCCCAGTCAATCTTAACGGCCTCTTATTAAGAAAGAGTGAGAACACGACTCGTTCACTTGACTGTCGTGTGCCCTCCCCAACAATCGGGCTCTACGGTTGACAAGGTCGCCAACTGGTGTTTTAGGTGGCCAGTAACACCATCAGTGGACTGGTGGAATTAGTGGTAGCCTTGGCAAGGTCACACTCAAAAGATCAGGAATCAGACAGGTACTTATTGTTATCACTCAATGCTTTCAGTATAATGTAGCCACAAGATCAATGGAGGGAATGATAAAAACACAAAGGTAATTTTGTATTTTACTTAAAATGTATGAAAGATGTCACAAAGGCCAAACAACAACAAATAAGTCAACTGATCCCGACGCGGCCGGAAGTTCCCACGGATAGTATGCGATCACTATGGGGGCAACACTCCCCTCCTCATCAAGTGTCAAGAACAGCTGATTGCCTGGCTCCCGGGCGAAAGCTTTGCTTGTTTTCTAGATTCGCGCGCGCTGTTTCTTTAAATTCTCCAATGTTACTAGAAACTCGCACACTTGATATTGGCTACAATATCACGTATCACTTGGTTACACTGTACTCAGGCTCAAACAGTCTTTTCTACAATCAATGCTATAATGACTCACAGTAATGGTCTTACACTGTTATTCATCCAACAATATATTATGAAATATTAACACTGGAGTTTTCAGTACTTTCTCTCGTGGGCGATAACGCAATAATTCACTGTACTCACAAATGACTCATCACTGCATAAACATGGCATATATAATGTAGATACATCAAATATCAATACATGGAAAATAAATAGTTTCTGGGCACACAGCCTAACTTTCAAATACTGGCATAATATTATATATAATTTACCACTATATGTTCATATCAAAATCTGTAGAAAGATATACATAACCCAGTAAATTTATCACTTGTTCCTGGTGCCTGTACACACCAATAATCAACATGAATATTACAAGTACTCTTGATAGTACTGTCTAGCACACTGGTGCTTTACCGTGACATGGGTGAGACTTGCTCACGACATATAAAATCCTCAGGCTAGATAATATAGCCGAATAATATAGCTAACTAAAGGGGAATGGGGAGGGAACTAGAAACACCTACTTCACCCTATCCTCCGATGAGAGTCGAGGTGTAGCTCCTGGTCCTCGTGTCGGGAACGCCCCCACACTACACGTCGTCGTGTCCTACCAGAGCCTCTCGTCGTCCCACCGTTTAGCGCGTCGTCTCCGTGCCTCCTCACTGCAGGTCCGTCCTCCTTCTTAACTTCTTGAAGGTTGGAGTCGGTCTCCTGGCCGTCGTCTTCTCCCAGCAACGGCTGTCGCCTACGTCTCAGCTACAGTCGTCCGGTTTCCCCAAATAGTCCTCTCTTCCTCAGCTACCCAGTGGCTCTGTCAGCCACTACGCTGTCACGAACTGGTGAACTGCCACAGACGTCACTGCACGGCTTCACTGCTTCTTGCACAGCACCTGACTGGAGCACTTGTTGCTCAAATAACCGTCAATTCCCTCTTCTGGTTCAACACATGAACTAGGGAAGACTTCTCAGAGTACTGGCGGACTTCAGGTGACGCGTAAATCCACGGGAGCGGGAAACAACTGTCCAACTGACAGGACCAACCGTCACACGTCCGACCTCTATGACGTGTCGTGTCTGACTGATGGCGCCAGAGTGGCGCGCGGACTGGACCCCCTTCCTTCGTGACGTCACTTTCGCTATGGGAAGTTTTCATTGGCTCCCGGTGCCACATTGCTGTCGGTGACCAATCCGGTGCCACTGACATCACACGGTTTTGGCGGGAGATCAGGGAGGCCAGCGCCATCTTGGCTCCCTAAAGGGCATAAACCACAGGCCATAATATTACTATTTCACAAATTTCTCGGCTCTCCGAGAATACTTCACTCTCTCCCATATATCAAATTGTAGCCTGCAACGTAGAGAACGCTTGGGAAAAGTAGACATGACTCTTACTGCAGGCGTGGGAGAATTATAAGGGGGGGAACACCGTCACAATATATATATATACATATATATATATATATATATATATATATATATATATATATATTATATATATATAATATATATATGCAAACAAGCCTGAATGGTCCCCAGGACTATATACAACTGAAAACTCACACCCCAGAAGTGACTCGAACCCATACTCCCACAACTGGTATGTACAGGAACGCCTTAATCCGCTTGACCATCACGACCGGACATAAGGAAGTGATAGCCGAGGCTATATGAACCACTTCCCCGCCGGCACTCGGATGGTAATCTTGGGCATAGCATTTTATCAAATCACCTCATTCTTTGGGGCACACGTGAGGAACACAAATGCAAACAAGCCTGAATGGTCCCCAGGACTATATACAACTGAAAACTCACACCCCAGAAGTGACTCGAACCCATACTCCCACAACTGGTATGTACAGGAACGCCTTAATCCGCTTGACCATCACGACCGGACATAAGGAAGTGATAGCCGAGGCTATATGAACCACTTCCCCGCCGGCACTCGGATGGTAATCTTGGGCATAGCATTTTATCAAATCACCTCATTCTTTGGGGCACACGTGAGGAACACAAATGCAAACAAGCCTGAATGGTCCCCAGGACTATATACAACTGAAAACTCACACCCCAGAAGTGACTCGAACCCATACTCCCACAACTGGTATGTACAGGAACGCCTTAATCCGCTTGACCATCACGACCGGACATAAGGAAGTGATAGCCGAGGCTATATGAACCACTTCCCCGCCGGCACTCGGATGGTAATCTTGGGCATAGCATTTTATCAAATCACCTCATTCTTTGGGGCACACGTGAGGAACACAAATGCAAACAAGCCTAAATGGTCCCCAGGACTATATACAACTGAAAACTCACACCCCAGAAGTGACTCGAACCCATACTCCCACAACTGGTATGTACAGGAACGCCTTAATCCGCTTGACCATCACGACCGGACATAAGGAAGTGATAGCCGAGGCTATATGAACCACTTCCCCGCCGGCACTCGGATGGTAATCTTGGGCATAGCATTTTATCAAATCACCTCATTCTTTGGGGCACACGTGAGGAACACAAATGCAAACAAGCCTGAATGGTCCCCAGGACTATATACAACTGAAAACTCACACCCCAGAAGTGACTCGAACCCATACTCCCACAACTGGTATGTACAGGAACGCCTTAATCCGCTTGACCATCACGACCGGACATAAGGAAGTGATAGCCGAGGCTATATGAACCACTTCCCCGCCGGCACTCGGATGGTAATCTTGGGCATAGCATTTTATCAAATCACCTCATTCTTTGGGGCACACGTGAGGAACACAAATGCAAACAAGCCTGAATGGTCCCCAGGACTATATACAACTGAAAACTCACACCCCAGAAGTGACTCGAACCCATACTCCCACAACTGGTATGTACAGGAACGCCTTAATCCGCTTGACCATCACGACCGGACATAAGGAAGTGATAGCCGAGGCTATATGAACCACTTCCCCGCCGGCACTCGGATGGTAATCTTGGGCATAGCATTTTATCAAATCACCTCATTCTTTGGGGCACACGTGAGGAACACAAATGCAAACAAGCCTGAATGGTCCCCAGGACTATATACAACTGAAAACTCACACCCCAGAAGTGACTCGAACCCATACTCCCACAACTGGTATGTACAGGAACGCCTTAATCCGCTTGACCATCACGACCGGACATAAGGAAGTGATAGCCGAGGCTATATGAACCACTTCCCCGCCGGCACTCGGATGGTAATCTTGGGCATAGCATTTTATCAAATCACCTCATTCTTTGGGGCACACGTGAGGAACACAAATGCAAACAAGCCTGAATGGTCCCCAGGACTATATACAACTGAAAACTCACACCCCAGAAGTGACTCGAACCCATACTCCCACAACTGGTATGTACAGGAACGCCTTAATCCGCTTGACCATCACGACCGGACATAAGGAAGTGATAGCCGAGGCTATATGAACCACTTCCCCGCCGGCACTCGGATGGTAATCTTGGGCATAGCATTTTATCAAATCACCTCATTCTTTGGGGCACACGTGAGGAACACAAATGCAAACAAGCCTGAATGGTCCCCAGGACTATATACAACTGAAAACTCACACCCCAGAAGTGACTCGAACCCATACTCCCACAACTGGTATGTACAGGAACGCCTTAATCCGCTTGACCATCACGACCGGACATAAGGAAGTGATAGCCGAGGCTATATGAACCACTTCCCCGCCGGCACTCGGATGGTAATCTTGGGCATAGCATTTTATCAAATCACCTCATTCTTTGGGGCACACGTGAGGAACACAAATGCAAACAAGCCTGAATGGTCCCCAGGACTATATACAACTGAAAACTCACACCCCAGAAGTGACTCGAACCCATACTCCCACAACTGGTATGTACAGGAACGCCTTAATCCGCTTGACCATCACGACCGGACATAAGGAAGTGATAGCCGAGGCTATATGAACCACTTCCCCGCCGGCACTCGGATGGTAATCTTGGGCATAGCATTTTATCAAATCACCTCATTCTTTGGGGCACACGTGAGGAACACAAATGCAAACAAGCCTGAATGGTCCCCAGGACTATATACAACTGAAAACTCACACCCCAGAAGTGACTCGAACCCATACTCCCACAACTGGTATGTACAGGAACGCCTTAATCCGCTTGACCATCACGACCGGACATAAGGAAGTGATAGCCGAGGCTATATGAACCACTTCCCCGCCGGCACTCGGATGGTAATCTTGGGCATAGCATTTTATCAAATCACCTCATTCTTTGGGGCACACGTGAGGAACACAAATGCAAACAAGCCTGAATGGTCCCCAGGACTATATACAACTGAAAACTCACACCCCAGAAGTGACTCGAACCCATACTCCCACAACTGGTATGTACAGGAACGCCTTAATCCGCTTGACCATCACGACCGGACATAAGGAAGTGATAGCCGAGGCTGTCAAAGGCAAAGAATGAGGTGATTTGATAAAATGCTATGCCCAAGATTACCATCCGAGTGCCGGCGGGGAAGTGGTTCATATAGCCTCGGCTATCACTTCCTTATGTCCGGTCGTGATGGTCAAGCGGATTAAGGCGTTCCTGTACATACCAGTTGTGGGAGTATGGGTTCGAGTCACTTCTGGGGTGTGAGTTTTCAGTTGTATATAGTCCTGGGGACCATTCAGGCTTGTTTGCATTTGTGTTCCTCACGTGTGCCCCAAAGAATGAGGTGATTTGATAAAATGCTATGCCCAAGATTACCATCCGAGTGCCGGCGGGGAAGTGGTTCATATAGCCTCGGCTATCACTTCCTTATGTCCGGTCGTGATGGTCAAGCGGATTAAGGCGTTCCTGTACATACCAGTTGTGGGAGTATGGGTTCGAGTCACTTCTGGGGTGTGAGTTTTCAGTTGTATATAGTCCTGGGGACCATTCAGGCTTGTTTGCATTTGTGTTCCTCACGTGTGCCCCAAAGAATGAGGTGATTTGATAAAATGCTATGCCCAAGATTACCATCCGAGTGCCGGCGGGGAAGTGGTTCATATAGCCTCGGCTATCACTTCCTTATGTCCGGTCGTGATGGTCAAGCGGATTAAGGCGTTCCTGTACATACCAGTTGTGGGAGTATGGGTTCGAGTCACTTCTGGGGTGTGAGTTTTCAGTTGTATATAGTCCTGGGGACCATTCAGGCTTGTTTGCATTTGTGTTCCTCACGTGTGCCCCAAAGAATGAGGTGATTTGATAAAATGCTATGCCCAAGATTACCATCCGAGTGCCGGCGGGGAAGTGGTTCATATAGCCTCGGCTATCACTTCCTTATGTCCGGTCGTGATGGTCAAGCGGATTAAGGCGTTCCTGTACATACCAGTTGTGGGAGTATGGGTTCGAGTCACTTCTGGGTGTGAGTTTTCAGTTGTATATAGTCCTGGGGACCATTCAGGCTTGTTTGCATTTGTGTTCCTCACGTGTGCCCCAAAGAATGAGGTGATTTGATAAAATGCTATGCCCAAGATTACCATCCGAGTGCCGGCGGGGAAGTGGTTCATATAGCCTCGGCTATCACTTCCTTATGTCCGGTCGTGATGGTCAAGCGGATTAAGGCGTTCCTGTACATACCAGTTGTGGGAGTATGGGTTCGAGTCACTTCTGGGGTGTGAGTTTTCAGTTGTATATAGTCCTGGGGACCATTCAGGCTTGTTTGCATTTGTGTTCCTCACGTGTGCCCCAAAGAATGAGGTGATTTGATAAAATGCTATGCCCAAGATTACCATCCGAGTGCCGGCGGGGAAGTGGTTCATATAGCCTCGGCTATCACTTCCTTATGTCCGGTCGTGATGGTCAAGCGGATTAAGGCGTTCCTGTACATACCAGTTGTGGGAGTATGGGTTCGAGTCACTTCTGGGGTGTGAGTTTTCAGTTATATATATATATATATATATATATATATATATATATATATATATATATATATATATATATATATATATATATGTCGTACCTAGTAGCCAGAACGCACTTTTCAGCCTACTATGCAAGGCCCGATTTGCCTAATAAGTCAACTTTTCCTGAATTAATATATTTTCTCTAATTTTTTCTTATGAAATGATAAAGCTACCCATTTCATTATCTATGAGGTCAATTTTTTTTATTGGAGTTAAAATTAACGTAGATATATGACCGAACCTAACCAACCCTACCTAACCTAACCTAACCTATCTTTATAGGTTAGGTTAGGTTAGGTAGCAGAAAAAGTTAGGTTAGGTTAGGTTAGGTAGGTTAGGTAGTCGAAAAAACATTAATTCATTAAAACTTGGCTTATTAGGCAAATCGGGCCTTGCATAGTAGGCTGAGAAGTGCGTTCTGGCTACTAGGTACGACATATATATATATATATATATATTATATATATATATATATATATATATATTATATATATATATATATATACATATATATATATATACATATATATATATATATATATATATATATATATATATATATATATATATATATATATATATATATATAGCAGGCTGTGTTGGTGTGTGTGTGTACTCACCTAATTGTGCTTGCGGGGGGTTGAGCTTTGGCTCTTTGGTCCCGCCTCTCAACTGTCAATCAACTGGTGTACAGATTCCTAAGCCTACTGGGCTCTATCATATCTACATTTGAAACTGTGTATGGAGTCAGCCTCCACCACATCACTTCCTAGTGCATTCCATTTACTAACTACTCTGACACTGAAAAAGTTCTTTCTAACGGCTCTGTGGTGGCCAATGTGTGTGTGTACTCACCTAGTTGTACTCACCTAGTTGTGTTTGCGGGGGTTGAGCTCTGGCTCTTTGGTCCCGCCTCTCAACCGTCAATCAACAGGTGTACAGATTCCAGAGCCTATTGGGCTCTGTCATATCTACACTTGAAACTGTGTATGGAGTCAGCCTCCACCACATCACCCCCTAATGCATTCCATTTGTCAACCACTCTGACACTAAAAAAGTTATTTCTAATATCTCTGTGGCTCATTTGGGCACTCAGTTTCCACCTATGTCCCCTTGTGCGTGTTGCCCTTGTGTTAAATAGACTGTCTTTATCTACCCTATCAATTCCCTTCAGAATCTTGAATGTGGTGATCATGTCCCCCCTAACTCTTCTGTCTTCCAGCGAAGTGAGGTTTAATTCCCGTAGTCTCTCCTCGTAGCTCATACCTCTCAGCTCGGGTACTAGTCTGGTGGCAAACCTTTGAACCTTTTCCAGTTTAGTCTTATCATTGACTAGATATGGACTCCATGCTGGGGCTGCATACTCCAGGATTGGCCTGACATATGTGGTATACAAAGTTCTGAATGATTCTTTACACAAGTTTCTGAATGCTGTTCGTATGTCGGCCAGCCTGGCATATGCCGCTGATGTTATATGCTTGATATGTGCTGCAGGAGACAGGTCTGGCGTGATATCGACCCCCAAGTCTTTTTCCTTCTCTGACTCCTGAAGAATTTCCTCTCCCAGATGATACTTTGTATCAGGCCTCCTGCTCCCTACACCTATCTTCATTACATTACATTTGGTTGGGTTAAACTCTAACAACCATTTGTTCGACCATTCCTTCAGCTTGTCTAGGTCTTCTTGAAGCCTCAAACAGTCCTCTTCTGTTTTAATCCTTCTCATAATTTTAGCATCCTCCGCAAACATTGAGAGAAATGAATCGATACCCTCCGGGAGATCATTTACATATATCAGAAACAAGATAGGACCGAGTACAGAGCCCTGTGGGACTCCACTGGTGAGTTCACGCCAATCGGAGGTCTCACCCCTCACCGTAACTCTCTGCTTCCTATTGCTTAGATACTCCCTTATCCACTGGAGCACCTTACCAGCTACACCTGCCTGTCTCTCCAGCTTATGTACCAGCCTCTTATGCGGTACTGTGTCAAAGGCTTTCCGACAATCCAAGAAAATGCAGTCCGCCCAGCCCTCTCTTTCTTGCTTAATCTGTGTCACCTGATCGTAGAATTCTATCAAGCCTGTAAGGCAAGATTTACCCTCACTGAACCCATGTTGGCGATTTGTCACGAAGTCCCTTCTCTCCAGATGTGTTACCAGGTTTTTTCTCACGATCTTCTCCATCACCTTGCATGGTATACAAGTCAAGGACACTGGCCTGTAGTTCAGTGCCTCTTGTCTGTCGCCCTTTTTGTATATTGGGACCACATTCGCCATCTTCCATATTTCTGGTAGGTCTCCCGTCTCCAGTGACTTACTATACACTATGGAGAGTGGCAAGCAAAGTGCCTCTGCACACTCTTTCAGTACCCATGGTGAGATCCCATCTGGACCAACAGCCTTTCTAACATCCAGATCCAGCAGTTGTCTCTTGACCTCCTCTCTCGTAATTTCGAACTCTTCCAAGGCCGCCTGGTTTACCTCCCTTTCTCCTAGCACAGTGACCTCACCCTGTTCTATTGTGAAGACCTCCTGGAACCTCTTGTTGAGTTCCTCACACACCTCTCTGTCATTCTCTGTATACCTGTCCTCGCCTGTTCGAAGTTTCAATACCTGTTCTTTCACTGTTGTTTTCCTTCTGATGTGACTGTGGAGTAGCTTTGGTTCGGTCTTGGCTTTGTTTGCTATATCATTTTCAAAAATTTTCTCTGCTTCTCTTCTCACCCTGACGTACTCATTCCTGGTTCTCTGGTATCTCTCTCTCTGCTTTCTGGTGTTCTGTTATTCCGGAAGTTCCTCCATGCCTTTTTGTTCAGTTTCTTTGCTTCCATACATGCCCTATTATACCATGGATTCTTCTGTTGCTTCTCGGATTTTTCTCTTTGGACCGGGATGAACCTGTTTACTGCCTCCTGACACTTTTTGGTAACATAGTCCATCATACCCTGTACAGACTTGTCTCTGAGGTCTGTGTAAGAAGGTATTTCACTTAGGAAACTTCTCATCTGTTCATAATTCCCCTTTCGGTATGCCAGCCTTTTGATTCCTAGTTCTTTTTTGGGGGAGATAAGTCCTAGCTCTACCAGGTACTCAAAGTTCAATACACTGTGGTCACTCATTCCCAAGGGCGCTTCCATCTTAACTTCCCTTATATCCCACTCATTTAGGGTAAATATCAAATCAAGCATTGCTGGTTCATCTTCTCCTCTCATTCTTGTTGGTTCTTTGATGTGCTGGCTTAGAAAGTTTCTTGTTGCCACGTCCAGCAGCTTAGCTCTCCATATTTCTGGTCCTCCATGCGGGTCTCTGTTCTTCCAATCTATCTTCCCATGGTTGAAGTCTCCCATAATTAGTAGTCCAGATCCATTCCTGCTAGCAACAGAAGCTGCTCTTTCTATTATGTTAATGGTGGCCATGTTGTTTCTATCATATTCCTGTCTAGGTCTTCTGTCATTTGGTGGTGGATTATATATGACTACGACTATAATTTTTTTCCCTCCATTTGTTACAGTACCTGCTATGTAGTCACTGAAACCTTCACAGCCCTGAATATCCATCTCCTCAAAATCCTAGCCTTTTCTTACCAGCAGAGCTACACCACCCCCACCTCTTCCTTCCCTCTCTTTCCTCATAACATAATAGTCCTGTGGGAACACTGTGTGTGTGTGTGTGTGTGTGTGTACTCACCTAGTTGTGCTTGCGGGGGTTGAGCTCTGGCTCTTTGGTCCCGCCTCTCAACCGTCAATCAACAGGTGTACAGGTTCCTGAGCCTATTAGGCTCTATCATATCTACACTTGAAACTGTGTATGGAGTCAGCCTCCACCACATTGCTTCCTAATGCATTCCATTTGTCAACCACTCTGACACTAAAAAAGTTATTTCTAATATCTCTGTGGCTCATTTGGGCACTCAGTTTCCACCTGTGTCCCCTAGTGCGTGTGCCCCTTGTGTTAAATAGCCTGTCTTTATCAACCCTGTCGATTCCCTTGAGAATCTTGAATGTGGTGATCATGTCCACCCTAACTCTTTTGTCTTCCAACGAAGTGAGGTTCAATTCCCGTAGTCTCTCCTCGTAGGTCATACCTCTCAGCTCGGGTACTAGTCTGGTGGCAAACCTTTGAATCTTTTCCAGTTTAGTCTTATGCTTGACTAGATATGGACTCCATGCAGGAGCCGCATACTCCAGGATTGGTCTGACATATGTGGTATATAATGTTCTGGAAGATTCCTTACACAAGTTTCTAAAGGCCGTTCTTATGTTAGCCAACCTGGCATATGCTGCTGATGTTATCCTCTTGATATGAGCTTCAGGCGACAGGTCTGGCGTGATATCAACCCCCAGGTCTTTCTCTCTCTCTGACTCTTGAAGTATTTCATCTCCCAAATGATACCTTGTATCTGGTCTCCTGCTTCCAACCCCTATCTTCATTACATTACATTTGCTTTGGTTTAACTCTAGCATCCATTTGTTCGACCATTCCTGCAGCTTGTCCAGGTCTTCTTGAAGCCTCAAGCTGTCCTCCTCTGTCTTAATCCTTCTCATAATTTTGGCGTCGTCAGCAAACATTGAGAGGAATGAGTCTATACCCTCTGGGAGATCATTTACGTATATTAGAAACAGGATAGGTCCAAGCACAGAGCCCTGTGGGACTCCACTGGTGACTTCACGCCATTCTGAGGTCTCACCCCTCACTATAACTCTCTGCTTCCTATTGCTTAGGTATTCCCTTATCCACTGGAGCGCCCTACCAGTTACTCCTGCCTGTTTCTCCAGCTTATGCATCAACCTTTTATGGGGTACTCTGTCAAAGGCTTTCCGACAGTCCAAAAAAATGCAGTCCGCCCATCCTTCTCTTTCTTGCATAATCTTTGTCACCTGATCATAGAATTCTATCAAGTCTGTAAGCCAAGATTTACCCTCCCTGAACCCATGTTGATGGGTTGTCACAAAGTCTCTTCTTTCCAGATGTGTTACTAGGTTTTTTCTCACAATCTTCTCCATCACCTTGCACGGTATACAAGTTAAGGACACTGGCCTGTAGTTCAGTGCCTCTTGCCTGTCACCCTTTTTAAATATTGGTACTACATTAGCAATCTTCCATGCTTCTGGTAGGTCTCCCGTTTCCAGTGACCTACTATACACTATGGAGAGTGGCAAGCAAAGTTCTCCTGCACACTCTTTCAATACCCATGGTGAGATTCCATCCGGCCCAACCGCTTTTCTCACATCCAGCTTCAATAGGTGCTTCTTGACCTCATCTCCTGTAATTTCGAACCTTTCCAAGGTCACCTGGTTTGCTGCCACCTCTCCTAGCGCCGTGACTTCTCCCTGTTCTATTGTAAAGACCTCCTGGAACCTTTTGTTGAGTTCTTCACACACCTCTTTGTCATTCTCTGTGTACCTGTCCTCGCCCACCCTAAGTTTCATCACCTGTTCCTTCACTGTTGTCTTCCTCCTGATGAAACGGATGAAACAATCGGGATGATAGCCGACAGAGTGTACCGTGATCCGGCCTGTACTCCTCTTGACATACCAGAAAACAGTCTAAGGAAACTACTCCAAGCTTGTACTAAAGAGGCACCCTTCTTGAGCCTAAATGGACACATGTATAAACAAGTAGATGGGGTCGCCATGGGTTCTTCCCTAGGTGTCCTGTTTGCAAACTTCTACATGGGTACCATCGAGCAAAAAGTCTTAATCGACATGAACTTGAAACCGGCCATATACTGCAGGTATGTTGACGACATTTTTACACAGGTACCTGATGTCAGACATCTGCAGGAGCTGAAGGAGGCATTTGAGCAGAATTCTGTGTTGCGTTTCACTTACGAGATGGAGAAGGATGGGAAGCTGCCCTTTCTAGATGTAACAGTCATGGAAAGGAGCGGAGTTTTCCACACTGCAGTCTACACTAAGGAAACAAACATAGGAATGTGCCTGAATGCCAACAGTGACTGCCCGGACAGGTACAAGAGGAGTGTTGTTAACGCTTATGTCGACCGTGCCCTCAGCCACAGCTCAGAATGGAAGCAAGTCGACGAAGAACTCTGGAGGGTATGGCAGGTCCTAGTCAACAACGGCTTCTCCAATGGTTTCGTGGAAGACATCATAAGAAGGAAAGTGAAACGCCATGCAACCTCTGAAGAGACAACTAACACAACACCTATACCCCCTATTAGACTATTTTACAGGAACTTCTTTTCCACAGCCCATAAAACGGAGGAAAGGGTCCTGAAAGATATTGTCAGTAGAAACGTTATCCCTACAGACAAAAATCAGAAGATACAACTGGCGATTTACTATAAAACCAGAAAAACGGCCAGCCTACTCATGAGAAACTCTCCAGACACAAAGCAGAACGCTTTAAAAGCGACCAACGTCGTCTATGCCTTCAAATGCCCTCTTGGGGACTGTAAGCCTAAAATAAAACAGTACATAGGCAAGACAACAACATCTCTTTTCAGGCGTTTAACGATGCATAAGCAACAGGGCTCCATTAAGGAACATATAATCTCTTCCCACAAACAAACCATCAAATCTTAGCAAACAACACAGAAATCATCGATAGATACAGCGATAGCAGGCGGCTTGACGTCTGCGAGGCACTACACATCAAGAAGTCAACACCAGCAATCAACAGCCAAATTAATGCACAACTATATTCTACCCACTTCAAGACTCCGCTCCAATATAGAAGCATCAAGAAATATGGACCAATAGGCTTTCTACAATTACTTCCATTCAATACCCATTGTTTCGTGTTCTGTCTTGTGTTTGAATTTAATACCCATTCAATACCCATTGTTTTGTGTTCTGTCTTGTGTTTGAATTTAATACCCATTCAATACCCATTGTTGAAAGTTTTTTTTCACCTCATCCACCTCACCCAAATGTAGATATAAACTCGAAGATGTGTAAGCTCTATTCAGTTTCATTTGTGTGTTTGTAAACTAAAGTCTTTGAAAATGTAATAAGTTTTACGAAACGCGATCAAGTGTCGCGTCAGACTAGAAATAAAAATGAATTTTGGAGAATTGATCTTTGAATTACCATCAACAGTGAAAAGAAACGTAAGAAAGATAGAGAAAATTCGTGTTAGAATTATTAATCTTACTTTTTCGGTCATATTTAATATATATATATATATATATATATATATATATATATATATATATATATATATATATATATATATATATATATATATATATACACATATATATATATATATATATATATACATATATATATATATATATATATATATATATATATATATATATATATATAAATATATATATATATATATATATATATATATGTATATATATGTATATATATATATACATACATATATAGGATATACCCTGTGGGCGCAACAGGGAACGGACGCTGGGAGGAGGCTCTGCCGGCCAAGTGCCTCCTTGTGACATCCTGACCTCACCCGGCCCAGACTCAACAGTGTGCAGTGTGAACATCCTGGGAAGGTGTGAGAGTGGCGGGAAGTGTCCAGGGTTAACTATCGCAACCAAAAACAATCAAACAAGTGGATTGGCAGTGTGGAATCGTCTGAACTACAGTGAGGGCCAACAAGGGGGACCTGAGGGGCTCCCTCGGTTATGGTGGTGGGGGTGTGGGGGGGGGGGGGGGGGGAATGAGGGTGTTGCTGTGCGGTTAGTCGAGGGGGGGGTGACCCGTGTATAAGTGTTTATGAAAATATCCCTGAAAAATAGATACCTCGGCTCTCGGGAAACAGGCATCGTGTTTTAAGTGCATGAGTCCACAGTGAACCAGATTACAAGTGTATGATATTGTGCAGTGATATATCACGAAAATACATAAAAACGTGTTAGTGTCACCCCTCTGACCCCCCC
>NC_091234.1:12704582-12709582 GCF_040958095.1 Procambarus clarkii
GGAGTCTGTAGGAGACACGCGATTAGTGAGGTCCGCGGAAATTCGTCAATTTCTCGGGACATTGAAGGAGTATAGAGGCTAGATCATAGTATTTGGCCTCTCGCAGTGTGTAGCTAGCAGGGTGCAACATAGCATAGTCATATCGCTAGCGATAGTGCGAAGATTTGGCGAAGAAACGAAAAGTGGAGCTAGGGCATCACCGGTGCATGTAAGTGTGTGACCTGACCGGGTGGGACGACCCGCCGTGGAGCTACCTGATTGTGCTGTGAGTGGTGACTGTGATCAGTGGTACAGTGAATTAGTGAACTGTCACATAACGATACAGTGACTGACTCCAGAGCTTTGTGTAGACAGAGAAGAAGACCTCATCAATCTACCAGCATTTAGTGAATCACCTAGTGGGAGACAACGAAGGATAAACATCGTCATCATACATCGCCCTGCCCTTACTCATCTGGTTGTGTGAGCGGGAGGCAGTCTGGTATGTACCCCTCTCTGGTCAATTAATCATGTGTACAGATTGAGGTAAAAGATTATCAAATTCTCGTTCAGGATATCAAATATATTTAAAAATCTCAGAGTGGCTCATTTAGGCAGAGGTAACGCATAAGGGATATCTTGACACATACAAGCACGCCCGCCCACGTACGTATACACGCACACAAGTGTGCACACGCTAAAACAGACACACACACACGTGCACGCACACACACACGTGCACGCGCACACACACACACAATTGTTCAGTCAGGGGAAAAGGCATTAACACCTGGGATAGACCTTACTATCCCCCCCCCCCCTCTTGACCCCACCACCTGACCTGACCTGACTTAGTCGGCATCTCCGCCCCCCCCCCACCCCCAGTCCCCCGCATCGCCCATACACACACTCTTCCCCTCCCCACTCTCCCTCTCTCCCACTCCCTCTCTCCCACTCCCTCTCTCCCACTCCCTCTCTCCCACTCCCACTATCTCTCTCCTACTCTCTCTCTCCTGCTCTCTCTCTCTCTCTCTCTCTCTCTCTCTCTCTCTCTCTCTCTCTCTCTCTCTCTCTCTCTCTCTCTCTCTCTCTCTCTCTCTCTCTCTCTCTCTCTCTCTCTCTCTCTCTCTCTCTCTCCCTCTCTCTCTCTCTCCCTCCCTCCCTCCCCCTCTCCCTCCCTCTCTTTCCTTCCCCCTCCCTCCCCCTCCCTCTCTTTCCTTCCCCCTCCCTCTCTGCCCACACACACACACACACACCTCCCCCCTCTCTCCCTTACCCGCTCTCTCCCTCACCCGCTCTCTTCCTCATCCACTCTCTCCCTCTCCTCTCCCTCCCGCCTCTCTCTCCATCTCCTCCCCCCCCTCCCCTTCTACCTTCTTCTCACTTCAGTGGAAGGGTCGGATCCCCCCCCACCCACCCATTTATCTCTCCCTTTATCACTCCCTTTCTCTCTCTCTCTCTCTCTCTCTCTCTCTCTCTCTCTCTCTCTCTCTCTCTCTCTCTCTCTCTCTCTCTCTCTCTCTCTCTCTCTCTCTCTCTCTCTCCCCCTCTCTCTCTCTCTCCCTCCCCCATCCCAACAGGGTCAAGATGGCAGCCAGAGGTCCCAGGGGAGCAGGAAAGAGCCAAGGTGACGAGATGAAGGAAATGTTCGCCCAGTTTCTGGAGGACATCAAGAGTGAGATGCAAGAAATGATGCAGGAAATGAAGAACGAAATAAGCAACCTGAAAAGAGAGCTGACAGCAGCAAAGGAGGAGATTAGAACCCTCAAAGAGAATGGTATCGAGGCTGAGAGTCAGAAAACCACCCAGGGAGAAGGTGGTAATAGTTTTCTGGATGAGAATGCCACAATAAAAGCAACATTTGCGGAAATACTAAAAAAAATAACTCTGAAGTAATGACTGCAGTGATGGAGGTGGCCATGAAAGCAGCCACCTCGCAGGAGGCGGCACGCTCCACTAGCCAACTGCTGGAAAGGAAAAGATCAGTGGTTGCTGTGGGTATTAGGGAACAGGAAGGAACCAATAGGACAGAGTGGAATGACAAGGACAAAGCAGCAGTGAATGAAGTACTAAAGGCACTAGACATGGAAGGGGCCGAGCATAGCATTGAGAAGGTTTTCAGGCTAGGCCGGTACAACAAAGACCGAGACCGAATGATAAAGATAGTGTTTGCAAACGAGAACACAAAGGAGAGGATCCTATCAAGGAAGAGCTCCCTGAAAAACGTGGGAAAATTAAAAAATGTATTCCTCCAGCGAGACATGACAAGGGAGGAGAGAGCCGTGGCGGCAGAAGCAAGGAAGAGGCGCAGGGCGAGAGGGGAAAACCAGGAAGTCACAGCTCCCAACACAACACCCCCAGAGGCGAGGGGGGAACCCACACCCAGCTACCCAGTAACACCAGAAGGGAGGACAACCCCGCCTCCCTCCTCTGCATAGAAAACCCCCCTACCCCAAACCCTCCCTGCCCCCACTCAAAAGTTCAGCCAAATGTCCCTCCCCCCACACCCAATCCCCACCCTTCTACCCCTCCCCTCCTCCCGAGTCCTCCCTCCCCCCCTTTCCTTCCCGTCCTCCCTCCCCTTTCACCCCATACCCTCCCTGTCCCTCCCCCTTCACTGGATCCCCC
The DNA here is from genome assembly GCF_040958095.1 of Procambarus clarkii. Lineage (NCBI taxonomy): Eukaryota > Metazoa > Arthropoda > Malacostraca > Decapoda > Cambaridae > Procambarus > Procambarus clarkii. Next base: position 12,707,190 of record NC_091234.1, read on the forward strand.
GCCCCTCATTCCAGTATCCTCTGAGATCCTGTTACCCACCTCACAGGTCCTCACACCCATGGAACAGCCTCCCCCACCAGCAGAACACTCACCAAGGAGGCGATTTGAGAAGGGACAGAAGAAAGTGAGCCTCAAAGCGATGTACACTAACATAGATGGAATTACAAATAAAGCAAATGAGCTTGGAGAACTGGTACTAGAGGAAAACCCAGACATAATAGCCCTCACAGAAACAAAGATCACGAAAACAATAACAAATGCAGTGTTTCCACAGGACTATTATGTTATGCAGAAAGAGAGGGAAGGAAGAGGTGGGGGTGGTGTAGCTCTGCTGGTAAGAAAAGGCTGGGATTTTGAGGAGATGGATATTCAGGGCTGTGAAGGTTTCAGTGACTACATAGCAGGTACTGTAACAAATGGAGGGAAAAAAATTATAGTCGCAGTCATATATAATCCACCACCAAATGACAGAAGACCTAGACAGGAATATGATAGAAACAACATGGCCACCATTAACATAATAGAAAGAGCAGCTTCTGTTGCTAGCAGGAATGGATCTGGACTACTAATTATGGGAGACTTCAACCATGGGAAGATAGATTGGAAGAACAGAGACCCGCATGGAGGACCAGAAACATGGAGAGCTAAGCTGCTGGACGTGGCAACAAGAAACTTTCTAAGCCAGCATACCAAAGAGCCAACAAGAATGAGAGGAGAAGATGAACCAGCAATGCTTGATTTGATATTTACCCTAAATGAATGGGATATAAGGGAAGTTAAGATGGAAGCGCCCTTGGGAATGAGTGACCACAGTGTATTGAACTTTGAGTACCTGGTAGAGCTAGGACTTATCTCCCCCCAAAAAGAACTAGGAATCAAAAGGCTGGCATACCGAAAGGGGAATTATGAACAGATGAGAAGTTTCCTAAGTGAAATACCTTGGGACACAGACCTCAGAGACAAGTCTGTACAGGGTATGATGGACTATGTTACCCAAAAGTGTCAGGAGGCAGTAAACAGGTTCATCCCGGCCCAAAGGGAAAAATCCGAGAAGCAACAGAAGAATCCATGGTATAATAGGGCATGTATGGAAGCGAAGAAACTGAACAAAAAGGCGTGGAGGAACTTCCGGAATAACAGAACACCAGAAAGCAGGGAGAGATACCAGAGAACCAGGAATGAGTACGTCAGGGTGAGAAGAGAAGCAGAGAAAAATTTTGAAAATGATATAGCAAACAAAGCCAAGACCGAACCAAAGCTACTCCACAGTCACATCAGAAGGAAAACAACAGTGAAAGAACAGGTATTGAAACTTAGAACAGGCGAGGACAGGTATACAGAGAATGACAGAGAGGTGTGTGAGGAACTCAACAAGAGGTTCCAGGAGGTCTTCACAATAGAACAGGGTGAGGTCACTGTGCTAGGAGAAAGGGAGGTAAACCAGGCGGCCTTGGAGGAGTTCAAAATTACGAGAGAGGAGGTCAAGAGACACCTGCTGGATCTGGATGTTAGAAAGGCGGTTGGTCCAGATGGGATCTCACCATGGGTACTGAAAGAGTGTGCAGAGGCACTTTGCTTGCCACTCTCCATAGTGTATAGTAAATCACTAGAGACGGGAGACCTACCAGAAATATGGAAGACGGCGAATGTGGTCCCAATATACAAAAAGGGCGACAGACAAGAGGCACTGAACTACAGGCCAGTGTCCTTGACTTGTATACCATGCAAGGTGATGGAGAAGATCGTGAGAAAAAACCTGGTAACACATCTGGAGAGAAGGGACTTCGTGACAAATCGCCAACATGGATTCAGGGAGGGTAAATCTTGCCTTACAGGCTTGATAGAATTCTACGATCAGGTGACACAGATTAAGCAAGAAAGAGAGGGCTGGGCGGACTGCATTTTCTTGGATTGTCGGAAAGCCTTTGACACAGTACCGCATAAGAGGCTGGTACATAAGCTGGAGAGACAGGCAGGTGTAGCTGGTAAGGTGCTCCAGTGGATAAGGGAGTATCTAAGCAATAGGAAGCAGAGAGTTACGGTGAGGGGTGAGACCTCCGATTGGCGTGAAGTCACCAGTGGAGTCCCACAGGGCTCTGTACTCGGTCCTATCTTGTTTCTGATATATGTAAATGATCTCCCGGAGGGTATCGATTCATTTCTCTCAATGTTTGCGGACGATGCTAAAATTATGAGAAGGATTAAAACAGAAGAGGACTGTTTGAGGCTTCAAGAAGACCTAGACAAGCTGAAGGAATGGTCGAACAAATGGTTGTTAGAGTTTAACCCAACCAAATGTAATGTAATGAAGATAGGTGTAGGGAGCAGGAGGCCAGATACAAGGTATCATCTGGGAGAGGAAATTCTTCAGGAGTCAGAGAAGGAAAAAGACT